>NW_007253824.1:1147345-1183946 GCF_000164805.1 Carlito syrichta | reverse complement strand
CCCCCCCCCTCCCTTTCTCTTTCTCTTTCCTATCCTGTAACTCCTGCCATTTTCCAAATCTAACAGCAATCCAAGGGGATAGTGTCCTAGGCTATGTAGTTTGTAGAGGTCAGCTTCCCAAGAGATAGATGAGAGCAAGACACAGAAAGGCAGGCAATGAACTTCATTCAGCAAAAAAAAAACAATAATCCACAAAAGCATTCGCTGTATCTGCATCTATCTCTATCTCAATCAACTTTGAAACCAGAAGACTATGGGACCCCTCTTGGAGTGGAGGAACAGGGTATAAATAATACAATTTGTCCCCATTTTGCCTGAGTCATTCTACTGACCACTATTGTCCACATTTCACCTGTGTCATTTTACTGCAACCCCAAGGCTATATGAGGCTTTATTAATACTAAGATCAAGGTCGCTCTGCATTTTGAAAGATTTGGAGGTTAGAGAACAAAAGAACCTCAGTGTGGGGTAGGACCAAGGCTTCCCTTTTAGACCAACATTCCATCTAATGCTATAATCACTTCTTCACACTTAAATCAATAGTACTCTTCTGATTCCCCATGCTGGTTCAACTCATTGATAGATGACATTTCTGAAAATTCATATTTTGAGTCACTATATATGTTTTTGGTCCCAGAAATATCTTTAGGGAAAAGAGAACAAAATAAATCTTCCTTGAGCATGCAAAGCATAAAACCCTCATGACTTCTCAAACTCATAAATAGTACCACTATTCTTACTATTTTCATAAGTAATGCATTCCAAAATTTATACCTCTCTGATTATCTGAACTGGCAATCTCTACTGTCACTTCCAATAATTAAAAAGTGTATATAATACTATATAATGTTATGGATATACATATTTTATTTATTATTGTGAATATATGCTTTCAAACAGCAAGTAAGAGTATTTAAAGAAAAACAAAAACAACTCTGTTGCTTCATCTAGCCCTCCCAACTCAACTGGGCTGTCTTTAGGTCACTGGACACAGAGCTTACTCACTCTGCTGTCACTGTCTGGATATTCTTGGTAATTTTATCTTTGCATTTGTGTTTTTAAATGAAGTGAAAAATTATTAATAAGGAAAACACCTTATTGAAAATATAGTATTAGGAATCAAATAGGTAGTCACAGCAAATTAGATACAACTCATGGAGAGACTTCTGTTTTCTTTGGTCACCACTGTGCTGCAAATATCAGAGGGAACATTAAGATGTTATTGAGTATCTTTATATTAAAAATTGTTAATACTTTAAAAAAACAGATATGTATGAAGGGTTAAGTTTTTTGAGGCAAAATATTCCACAAGAATTGTTAGTCCTAGAAATACTAAAATTTATAATTTAAAAAATTATCAAAGATTTATCTGAATATTGTTCATCTACAAAATACTCTAACCACTTCTCTAGAAATTGCATCAGCAGAAAAATCTTTCTTGGATTAAAAAGTATCAAAAATTATTTGCAACTATGCATTTCAGGAGTATTTATTTGTATCAATTGAAAATAAGTTGTCAAATGTGTAAATTTTAATGTCCTAATAAATATATGTTCAGAAAAGCTGGCAAGAAAAATATTATATCAAAGTATGACATTAACAAGGTGTTATTGTTTACTCTATTTCATAAATTTTCCCTACAACTTGCAATTGTATGTTGTTTTATGTATCATTTTTACATTTTAAAGGCAAGGCTATATATTTTAAAACCTTTATGCACTTATTCAGCTGTTTGACAAGAAATTTAGACCTACATTTTTATTTTTCACTGGTTTTAACAAATTATGTAGCCAGCTTTGTTTTCCAACCATACCGATTAGAAATGCTTAATATAAGACGTGTAATTATGAGACTCTTTTGGATGTTAGTGACTATCAATTATTCATGGCACTAGACAGCTCATATACAATTCTCATCTCTAATGCTATATGTTTGTGTATAGATTTAGAAGACATGGCCTCTTCCAGAATAGTAGTTCTGCCGAAGGAAGTAAGCAATATTATTTTTTGAAATGGCAATAAAAATATTGAAATAATGGCCCATGAAATCTAAATTGAATAGAAATATATGTGGAAGTAGGAGAGGACAAACAGAGAAATTGATTGGACAATCAAGCTGAGGAAGCAAGCTGGATATGTTGGTCAATGTAGTCAGAAATGCAGAAGTTTAAAAAGTTTGCAATGTAGTGCTTTGGCATAAAGTTTTGAATTTAACTGTGGAGAAAGTAGCTAAAATAAAATGGAAAAATGGACATAGATATCAGGTCGAAGAAACAAAATTGCAATGTCTGTTGATAATATTGACAAGATGACCCAGTTACAGTGTAAGTACCAACAACAAGAACTTGTGACAGACTGAGAACTGGAAGTTGAAAGAACATTGAAAAATGTAACAATTTTTTTTTAGACCAACTAATATAACAATCAAATGTGAAGTCCATGGCTTATAAACACAAATCAACATGGGCACATAAGCTTTTTCAGTCTTCTCTTGTACCAATAAATGCAAATGAATACAATTAAACTATGTCTTTGGATGATAAACTAAGCAAAATATAAAATCACAAAATTAATTACCCAATATCCATAAAAAGTTAGCATTCAACTTTCAGTTTACTTCATTTAATATTCTTAATTTTCAAGTCTCCTCAAAAGACTATTAACAATAACTATTTCTGATATGCAAAAAACAACATAATAACAAAATCAGATAACTTAAAAGTAAATGGGAATGAGAAACATCTATATAATTTTAATGTTATAAGTCAATATGCAACATTTGAGAACACAAAGTTATTAAGGTGTTTTTTACCAAAAAAAAGGATCTGATATTGGAAACCAAGGAACATTAAAATTTTAGAATTCCTGTTTGTGACACACACATGAACCCATAATTGAAAATCAAATTAATATGAAAAAGGAAAAATAAGAATATATGTTGTCACCAAAGCCTTTTGCAACAGTAAGTGTAATTTATAGATATTACATGAAAACAAGCATAGTCTACTTAATATTTCATATTAGAAGACTCTTTAAATCAGAATAGACAACTTCCTTATCCTTTTTATGGTCTGAATATGCACAGCTCAATGGTGAATAATATGTTAAAAATTTTAGCAATTTTCAGAAGATTTACTCTTGATTGCTATATTTGTCTATTGTATTACCCAATACATTATTGAAATACCCCATTGTCTTTAAGATTTGCAAACATCATTCCAATAATATTAATTTGAAATAAAACTCTTTCTTATTGAACTTTGACTTTACATATTGTCTAAGACACTAGTTTCTGTGGGAACTTCTAAAGAAATTTTAAAAATATATTTTAAATTCATAAAGAGACATTTAAATATAGACTAGAAAGAAGTTTACATAGAAATTATTTACTCACATATCATGACACAAGTGTAAACTACTTGTAAAATATTTCGTATAGATCGTCAGAAGAAATATAGTTCTAGTTGGTGTTAAAAGGGTTCTTGTACCCTCTGCATGTATCTGCAATATAATCGCTATATGAATAATTGATGCATTATCTACTGTCTAAAGGACTATTAGGGCATTATGGTCTCTCAAAGATCAAGTCAAAATAGGTTTGAGGAGCAACTATCATTAATATTTTAAAAGCCTCTCACCTGGATTACAATAAAACATAGGCAACAAAATTTGAAATTTACATTTCTGTGTATTTTTCATTTCCTATCTAGGTGGTGTCACTGTAGACATTTGCAGATGACTGTTATTGCTCATCCACTACTTAATCAATAACTTCTTAATTAGTACTTGTAACTGCAGTGACTTCACAAAGACTGAAAGTTTGCATGACCCTCAGTTTTAAATAATTTAACTTGCTTCTGGAAATAGACATTCCCTTGCCATATGCACGCTCCTCACATAATGAATTTATTATCGAAGTGGACTTTGGTGGGCATTGATTCAGAAAAAGAACTAATTCATTTTTCCCACATGATTTACATTATTAAAATCCAGTATTTCATGCTAAATATTAATTTTTCTAAGATAGTAATAGAAATAGTCATACCATATTTCAGATTTTTAATTTTGTTACTTTTAAAGTGAGTAATAAGATCATATTACCATATTTAGTTCTTAAATATCATTATTCCAAAATTTTATTGTATGCTCTAAGATTATAATCACAAAATTTTGCACTCTGTGAAAACCTTGATCTTTTCTCCTTGACTTGTGTTTCAACATGAATTTGCACTATCTTCATTGACTTTCATTATAAGCATTCTGAGGGATATTTTATCATGTTTCTCTACTTTGAAATTTACATTTTCAAAATATGAACTTTAAAAAATAACCTATTTTAAACTTTCTGTTCAATTGTTTTATAATCACAACTTTCCTAATCTGATTTTAATCTGTTTCTTTACAAAGGTGCTTGTTTATTCTCTAATTCATTCACATGGGCTTTTAAAAATATCCTGATAAATTTTGAGCAATCTTTTTTAAATTTATCAGGAATCTTTTAGTTCCCAAGAACATGAACTTAAGATTATCTAACACAGAAAGAGGAAAATTTCCATAAGGAATGAAAGATTATTTTAGAGAATGAAAATGTTTCATGGAGAAATTTTGACAAGGCATTCACAGGTGCTTAAGCACTAAATTGAGATACTGAAACTTCTTTAGGGGTTTTCCCCCATGGTTCTTTTTGTGCATGTTCGTTGTCCAGCAGATATATGCTTCCTCCAATATACATAATTACAAAAGTGGCTTCTGCCTAGCAGTAATGCAAATATTTCACATTATTTTCTTTTATTTTTTCACAACAGACTGAATATTTATCTTATTTTATTTTTGGCAGCAGGTTTTTCAATTTAAATGTATGTATTTATTATAGAGTTGTGGGGCACAGGTGAGGATTTTCTGCATAAATAGACTGCGTGCAGGTGAGGTTTGTGCTTCCACGTGGCCCTCTCTTCCCCTGGTAGTGGACCAGGTCCCCTTTGGGTTGAAATGTGCTCCCCACCTTCCTCCCACCCTTCCTCCCCTAGCAATCCCCAGTAACTGCTGATCCCACTCTTGTGCTAAGTTGATTAGTGATCAGGGCCCACTTATATGTTGTTGTTGCTTGCATGCTAAAGATATCCAACTCAATTAAGCAAAATAAGAAACAAACAAACAAAACTGGAATAAAATACCCATGGCAAGGGCCAGCAACAGAGGCTCAAATGACAATGACAATGATCCCAGTATTACATTTTTTTCTCAAGTACTAAAGACAATCTTGTATTTAATTTTGATAAAGTTTAAACTAATGTCTTGAACTATATCCAAGATGTAAAATCTACAATAAATGAGTACATTTCCTGTGGCATTATGTCAGAGACTTTTAATTCTCTGAATTAACAGTAGTGCTCCCTGTCCACTAAGCTCCATAGCACTACAGCCAACTTAGAAGAAAATAAGCACTATCATAAGCTCAGGACAAATTTCTTTTTTTTTTTTCTTTTAGAGTTGTGGCGTACAAGTGAGGATTTACAGGATAAGTTAAGTTGCATGGAGGTGAAGTTTGGGCTTCTAGCTGGCCCTTTCTCTCCCTGATATTGGATTAGGCACCCAGTGTATTGCCATGTGTCTCTCCTCCATCCTGTCTCCCTCTTTCCCCTAGCAGTTTCCAGCTTCTGTCATTTCCACCCTTGTGCTTGGCCCAGTGATCAGATCTTGCTTATGAGTGAGAATATGTGGTATCCAGTTATTTGTTTCTGTGCTAATTAACTTAGTATGATGGTCTCATGCTGCATCCATGTTGCCCTGAAGACCATGATTTTGTTCTTCTTTTTAACTGCATAGTATCCCATCATGTATATGTACCCCCATTTCCTTCATCCAGTCCACTGCCGATGGGCATATGAGTTATTTCCATGTTTCTTTTATCTATCTATCTATCTATCTATCTATCTATCTATCTATCTATCTATCTATCGAGTTGGAGTCTCACTCAGTCGCCCAGACTGGAGTGCAGTGGCCGCTCCCGACCACTGCAACCTGGACCTGCTGGGCTCCGGCGATCCTTCCGCCTCTGTCTTCCAAGTAGCCGGAACACAGGTGTGCGCTACCACACCTGGCTAATTTTTTTTTTGATTTATTGTAGAGATGAGGTCTCACCAATTTTCCCAGGTGGGTCTTGAATCCGTGGGCTCAGGCAATCCACTCACCTCAGCCTCCCAAAGCACGGGATTACAGGCTGAGCCACCAAGCCCGGCTAATGTTTCTTTTATTGTGAAGAGTCCTGCAATGATCACATGGAAGCTTATTTTTTAGTTCTTTGAGAAATTGTCTCACTGCTTTCCACAAAGTTTGAACTAGCCTACGTTCCCACCAGCAGTGTAGAAGCATTTGCTTTCTTCCACCGTCACACCAGCGTCCATTGTTTTTAGACTTATTAATGATAGTCATCGTTACCAATCTTAGTTATTATCTCATTGTAGTTTCGATTTTTATTTCTCTGATCATGAGGCTGAGCACTTTTTCAAGTGTTTGTTGGTTGCTTGATATGTCTTCCTATGAGAAGTGTCTGTTCATGTCCTTTGTCCACTTTTTAATGGGTTTATTTGCTTTTTTCCTTTGTGAAACAGAAGAAAATTGTCATCTCAAGGAAAATAAAGTATACTTATTTTAAATAAGAGCACACGGTCATTGACTTCCTAAACTACATCTGGCCATATGTTTTTTGAGCTATGTTTAGACCATGTTTTCCTAAGCTTTGGCCCCCTCCCCTATCTTGGGTAGATGAATCTCCTCTCTCTCTCTCTCTGTGTGTCTCTCAAATCTCCTTTCTCCTCTCCTCTCTCTAATGTACTTTCTAAATAAACTATATTTTCCAATCTAAAAATAAATTAAAAAAATAAGAACACATGTTTATCTTTGTTAATTGTTACTAGTCATGAGTTGAGTAAAATGAGGAGAGAAGCATGGCCATCAGAAACCTTAATAAGAATGTTGATTGAGTGATTATGACTTTCCTGGACAATAGGAAGTTGCTTAAAGCAGAAGGTAAACAAAAGAAGTATTGATTCCTTTATTACAAAAGAGCAAGAAAGAAAAAAATACAGCAAATACAGAGTAATTTGTGAGTTTGTGGATACACAGAATAAACAAACACTGGGAATTTTGAAAGTCATTCTCTAGTCTTCCTGTGGAATGAAAAAGAAAGCTCATTAGTGAAGTAGGTTTGGTGGTAATACTGAGTGTTCCTCCCTTGGTTTCTATAGAATCACTAATTTCTGGTATTTTCCCCTTCCCTGTATATTTTCTTTTTTTTTTTTTGAGTTGGAGTCTCACTCTGTCGCCCAGACTGGAGTGCAGCGGCTGCTCCTGGCCACTGCAGCCTCGACCTGCTGGGTTCCGGCGATCCTTCCGCCTCAGCCTTCCCAGCAGCCGGAACTACAGGCGCGTGCTTCCACGCCCGGCTGATTTTTTGATTTATTGTAGAGATGAGGTCTCGCTGCCCAGGCGGGTCTCGAACCTGCGGGCTCAGGCAATCCACTCACCTCAGCCTCCCAAAGGCGCGGGATTACAGGCTGAGCCACCGAGCCCGGCCCGTATATTTTCTTATTTCAGTTTCTTTAAATAGGTCGATTTCTTATTCCCTTCCCCTAAATATTTGTCTGCATTTTTCTATTTTCTCTTTAAAATCTAGATATATCTCTGGAAATCGCATCTACACCAGGGATGGTGATTCCTGAATCATTCTTTTTAGTTGAGAACTTATTTCTGATCTCCAAATCCACACCACAGTTAACAGCATCTTTAATACCTCTTCTTGGGTGAGTTACAGAATGTTCAGTTCAGTCTATTTAGTGCCTAACCCGTCTTCCTTCTTTTCCTTTCTTTTTTTCTTCCTTCTTTCCTTTCCTTCACCTCTTTCCTCCCCTTCCTTCCTTCCTTTCTTCCATCCCTTTTTTCCCCAATTCCTTTACCAAATACCACAAGAAACACAAAATTATAAAAACACTCTTTAATATCATCCTCATCAACTCATGCCAAAAATCTCACAGCTTGATTGGACAACTATCTACTTTCTTTCTTTTTTTTTTTTTTAACATTACCACATTGTTTATTATGTGAATTTTTTTTTATAATACAAGCAACAACTATAAAAATGCAATGGATGACTACAGCTAAATGCAGAATGGTGACTTCTTTCTCTTCAAGAGGCCACAATTCCCATTTCTAGTAAAATAAAGAAACTGCATATAGGTAGAAACAGGTTGGTCGTTCACTTCACAATTTTGCCTAGAAATAATCTACCAATGTATTGTCCCTCCTTCAACTTACCATAAAGTGTAAAAAGGGAGTTAAGGGAAAATGTCCTTGTTGACAATCATCCATTTTCACACATATTTTCTTACAATTATATTCCCCTAAATATCTGCCAAGTTGGGTCCTTTCTTCTAAATCCAGTTCAGCGCATAATTTCAAGCCTGCATCTTTTCACGAGCCTCATATGGAATCTCCCTGCTTCCAAGGACCATCACACTTACCATTTATCTCTAAACATATATAATCATAATTCAATTGTTTCTTATCTTCAGAGATTTACACAAGACACCATAGGTTAAGGTTTATAAGGCAGAATAGCTGTTTAAATTTTCTTTGGACAACTAGTACACCTCTAATGTTTTCCTTCTGAAAGCATCAAAGACATAAGGATACAAATTATTCTTCAATTTTTCTAAGAAAGTATAGATATAACCTAACTAAAGTGACTGAGAAATGACTTGGCACAACTTTATTCAATTCAGGTAAATTATATGCTTTTTCTAATTCAGCGTCTACTGTCTTTTTCATTTTCCTGATACTCAACTTGTTAACAGACAGTCAGATAAAGTTATATGAAGTATTTAAAATTAAAGAGAATGTTGTTAAAATACATTTTAAAATATCAGGAAGCATATTAAGTTTCTAATGCAATACAGAATCTAGATATGTTGTAAAATTAGTTATCTGTAAATGTGTGCAGATGTATACCTATTCTAATTCGAATGTAGTGCAGTCTATCTTAATACAGTAAATAAGGAAGTAAGTTGGAGTACAAAATATATATTTTTTTGAGTCAGAGTCTCACCCTGTGTCCCAGGCCGGAGTGCAGTGGCACACTCATGGCCACCACAGCCTCGACCTTTTGGGATCAGGAGATCCTTCCATGTCAGCCTTCCAAGTAGCTGAAACTACAGACGCACGCCACCACACCTGGTTAAATTTTTGGTTTATCAGACGAGGTCTCTCCAAGTTGCCCAGGCTGGTCTTGAACCCCTGGGCTCAGGCAATTCTTTCACCTTGGCCTCCCAAATTTCTGGGATTACAGGCTTGAGCCACTGTCCCTGGCCAAAAATAAATATTTTGTAATCAGTCTTAAGGTAGTGGTGGCAGTTTTAGTAGTGAAGGTGTCATGTGTTATCAGTATGTTCATGTGCAACAGGAAATAACTCATTTCAACAAATGCAGCCTCTAGTGCTTCACTGTGGCTTCAATTCACCTTCATCTTCACCAATGGAGACCTTCACCATTGCTTGTTCCTAAATGGTTGACTTGGTGACTCCAACTATTTGAATTGGAAAATCTGCTTTCCCAGGGGATAAGTGATTTTCCAGATTTGTGTTAAAAATGAAAGAAAAATATAGAGATGCTTTAGTAGATCAAATATATCACACTAACATTTTGTTAAGTTAGGAATAAACTATGTATTTGAAGGGCTTGTTTTGTTTGAGAAATTTTAGTTTATGAGAGAGTCTGCCAGATCAACCTTAAGATCTCAATCTAACAATGTAAAATTAATTTCAAATTTATGATTTTAATTTTAAAGAAGTAATATATATTTTAGTAAATACATTAAAAAGTGTTTGAATATTTTAGCAAACTATTTTTACTATATTTATAGCTTTAATTTACTGGATTTACATATGTTGTTTAAGTACTTAGAAGTATTTTTTGATAAACTCATAAACTTGTTCAATAATGAAGCAATTAACTGCTTGAAATAAAATTAATACTGGAAAATTAATAAATACAGTTTGAAACTCTTAAAGAAAAATCATAAAATGCATCTAAAAATGGAACTAAGTTATAAGAAATGCATATGTACAAAAGCTAAGCAGAATCTTATAAAATGATTGACTTTTATATGAAATTTACTTTAACTTGAAATTAAAAGTTAAAGGAAAGTAAGATTTTAAAATATCTAATCTTGATAAACCATGATTCACTTAAACCCAAGAAATTCTCTTTAGCCAACAGTTGTCGGTATTTTATAGTAAATATCTCACACTGGTATAAAAATTGTTAAAAAAAAATTCTAAGTTGTTTCTAAGTGAATTAAATCATTGCCTATGTCTGACAAATTTATATCACTACTTTTATGGGTGTTTAAAAATTCCATCATGTTTTAATATAGCAGCAAAGTATCTCTTGTCTGCTAATTCTTGGAGAAAATTGGTTATTTTCTCAGTTCCCAAAGTGATAACTGTTTTGAGCATAGAGTCAGAACAAAAAGGACTAGAAAATGATCTGATGTGTCCATTCACACGATATGATTAAAATTATGATTTGTACTTGGTTTTATTTCTCCTAAGATTTGCTTGTGGGATCCTTTCTCAGTTTCTTTACTAAGTAAACTTCAATGAATTAATTTACTTTGTGTGCAGTGCCTTCAATCTGATTGTATTAAAACCTTGTTCCTTTGAGTGTCATTTGATCTTAAAATAATTTTATTTAAAAAACCATGTTATCTCTGATTTCCAACATCCAGCAGTACTTTTTATTAAGGGTTTGTATTCCTTATCTCCAGATCATGTGGGGTGTTTTAATTTTCCTATCTGTCACATTCTCTAAATCATATTATCTATAAATCTATTTATAAATTTACCACCAATGAAGGATTTTTATTTAGCATATAGTAATCAATATTGCCTATGTCATGAAAACTAGTGTTTCATCAGAAAACATAAAATAACTAAGAGATTCCCTGATCTTATAAGTAGTTCACTCTTATATAAAACCATGTAAGAGCTCAGGTTTGTCTTTAGTGATACACTTAGTATTCCTTTCCCTTGAAAAACATTTTGTTCTCTTTCAATTTCTTCTTATTGCCCATTGGATTTTCCCTTTTCCTGTATCATAAATGGAGTAACTTGCAAAAGTAGAGTTTTCTATATGAAACAAACCTTTTTATGGTAGTGCCTCTCTCCCCAAAACAGAGTTTGAAGCAATGGAATTGGTGGAGATGTTTTACTGGGGAGATGATGGCAGGAAGATGCTGTTTGAGGCAAAGAGATAGAGGCAAGCAAGTAGTTGGAAAAGCCAATGAGGATAGTGTTTGGTTAAGATCACTATCGCACACAATAGGACTTGATTCTTCTGAAACTTCCCAAGCATTGTATAAAATATTTATCAGAATTTTCCTCCAGAAACACAAGTGAGTTGAAACATTTATCATATGGCTAAAAAAAATGACCCTGGGTATCTTGACTCTTCCACATTCCAGGGTCCCACTTGCATGTCCTGGAAAAGACTTTGAAATGGCTCTGGAGCAGAAAGTGGTAAGATTCACAGTGCAGGCATGAGATGGAATCCATCAGTAGAGGCTCATCTGACACAGAACAGTCCATTAAAATCTGAGGTGGTCTGAGAAGATGGGGTATGGTGTATTGGTGTCCTCTGCATCACTACTTCATGAACAAAGATCAATGATATCATTATTCATTCATTTGTTACAAAATATTTATCAAATGATATATTTAATGTGCATTTATTACTCTCTTCCATATACCGATGTTCATCAAATTTGCCTTACCTTACACTACTTTATGATTTTATCCTTCCCTCTTCACCAAATATAGAAGATTTACCCAATCTAGAAAAGAAAACCTGTGGATACAAAATAAATAATATAATAAGATCTTCATGGCAAAGTGGGTTTTCTTATTGTTGTTTTGTTGTGGTGGTGGTGGTGGTGGTTTTCTCTAAAAGAAGTAGAACCACACGGAACAAAATAAACAAACAGAGACACTTTAAATTCCCTCTATTGCTATATTCTATAGAAGACTACCAGAATCTTCAGAGACAGCATGTCACTCATAAAGAATATCTGCTTGTTACTGCCCCACAATGTCTGCCACATTCCTAATATCATTTGCTTTAGGGCATGTCTTTATGTTGCAGTCCATTTTCTGTTGTATAGGCTTAATCTCCCAGAGAAGATGAAGATAATTTTGACATTTTAGAGTTATGACATCACTGTGGGAAAGTCAGGTTCAGTGAACTAACTGGGAGTGAAGTAAAACAGTTAGTAATTCTAGACTTTATATGTGTTACAATTTGCAGTTACCAATGATGTTTTACCCTGAGTTTCCCCAGAAGCAGATCTTACAACATTCATTTACATGTTATTATATTTTAAGCATACAACCCCAAGACAAAAAGGACAGGGAAAGGGGGTGTGAGACATCAAATATTACTAACCGTTCCATCGTTAGGGTCCTCTTCTAAGAAGCTATATTGACAATCTTTCTTTATCAAGCACCTTGATATGTTTTGGATATATGAATCTCCTCCAAAATTTACCTTGAAACTTAATTCCTTATACAATATTATTAAGAAGTGGGTTTTTTTGAAAAATTATTATGTTATAAGAGTTCCACACTGACGAATGTATCAAGACCTTTATGAAAGTGGCTTCACATAGGGTTTGTAACCTTTTCTACCCATCCACCTTCTACTATGTGAGGACACAGCGACAAGGTACCATCTTAGAAGCAGAAAGCAACCCTCATCAGACACCAGACCTGCTGGTGTCTTGGTCTGGGACTTCCCAGACTCTGAAATTGTGAGAAATAAATTTCTGGTTGTTTATAAATTATTCAGTCTGTGGTATTTTGTTATAGAATCACAAATGAACCAAGACAGATGGGAGATGGAAGAAAAAGTATATTTAACATGGTTCACTTCTTACTTTCAATGTTTCGCCTTATGGAACATTAATTCACTCAGAATTCATCATTGTACACAGAAATAAGTCAGGCCTGTGACGTCTGCTCACTGTTAATGATAAGGCTCTATGCAGGAGTTGATGGTTAGGAGACATGAGGATGTGGTGAAATACTTTTGTATATGACACGTGAATTTTGCCAGAATCAAAAAAGCAACAAAGTGTCGTTCAGGGAGCAGTAATTCAAAACTGAAATAAATGTGAAATCTTGCTTCCTGTCATGGAGCAGCTCTCTCTTCCAAGTTCCCTGATCTACCTCACTCTTACCTATTTTAAGGAGAAAAATAATTAGAGGTGAGATCTAAGTAGCCTATTCCCAAGGGGATTGGAAGGCCATACACATCTATCTGCTTGTATACAGTCTACTTTTGTAGTCAAGTCTTCACTTAACACCCAACTTAAAATGGCAATATTAACTGAAAAAAAAGCGATTAATAAATCATTCCATATGCTTCTTATTTATGTTATTTTCTATATAACATTTATTATCTTCTAACACATAAGATATTTTACCTAATTCTTTTTAGTTTATGTCTGTTCTGCTAGAATGTAAACTCTGTTAGAAAGAAATTTTTGTTTTTCTTCTCTGCAGTATTTTCAGCATTAAGAATGGTGCCTCCTGGATGACAGAGTGTGACTCCAACTCAAAAAAAAAAAAAAGAATGGTGCTTGTCACAGTAGAGGTATTCAGTAAATACATATCTTTAAAATTTGGAGTGAATAAATATACATTCATAACTAGTCATTTTCTTTTATAGACTGGGGAAAATATTTAGATACATTCTCAAACAGTGTTTTGGAAATATATTATAATTCATTTTAAACATCTTTGTTTTTCAAAAGATATAGTTTTGCACTGAATTTTATAATTGTATTTTTCATAATTATTTAGATAAAATTCTGATGAAATGGATATTATTCACCATGAAATGGATATTATTTTCATAATATAAAAATACATATTTTTTTAACAATAGGTTAGTGAATGCTTTACTTCCTGAATCCTTGGGTTTTTCAAACTTATCTTCATTTTGTGTTACACAGTGGATGACATGCCACCTGGTTACAGAATTGTCAAGTTTTATTCATTTCTTTTTCATGCATTGTGGAGGTTTCTCTGTTGTCATATGTCATCCACAGTCACTGAGAAATATAAAATTATCATTTTATTTCCCTTTTTAAATGACCTCCTATTCTTTTCCCTGGAAGCTTTCAGGTTTCCTTCTTTATACTTGAAAATCAATAAGTTACCAGAAACTGACTCAGTTCTTTGATCATTATTAATGTTTTTCTAGTCACTGATGTACAGTGAGTATTTTGAATATACCTATTCAGTTTTATTTTATTAAAGGGAACATTCTTATAGTCTGAGTATTTTGTTTCATTTTTCCTGCAATATTTCTCAAATACATCAATTATGGGCATTTTGTATCTCTGGTGTCTGTGTCCAGAACAATCTTCTTGATGCTCATTTTTATGTTTTCTACCTCTGACTACTTTTCTATTTTCTCAAATATGTCATTATTTTCACTGTTTTTGTTAATAGAAATAATTAATTTAATAAGGTTTTTTCTAGTAAATAATATTAAACCCTCCAACATTGTTTTTGTTTTTCTTATTTATTTTATTTATTCTGCCAAGTATGTCTTCACCTTATTCTAAATGTCATTTTATCTCAAGTAGTTCATGTTTTGTTTAAAATCTTTCATGTTTCAAAAGTTTGTGCTCTAAAAATGTCCTCTTTTCGAGAATAAATTTTTCAAGGTATCTTGATATTAAATTTTTTCATAAATAGGTATTTATTTTTAATTCACATAATACATATTATATAATTACATATAACATATGCAATGTGTATATACATGTAGCTATATACAGATATCTATACATATATATATATCTTCATCAGCTAATATTACCTATTCCCTCCTTTTCTTTCCTTCCCCAAATCACTACTTGAAAATTTTTCACTAAATTCTTAAAATTCTTTAAAGGCATAAATTTTATTTTTAGATGTCAGTTGACTGATAATACCAGAACATTCAGAAGTTATTTGAGGAAATTCTGGTGGGAATAAAAAATAGCACCCTTCTTACTTCCAGGTTCTAAACAAATTGTAAATTGATAAAATGAATAAAACATGAAGGGCAAGTTATTACCTTTTCCTAGACACAGTTCTAGAAATGCCAGACTTCCCTCATGAGAATGCCTATTGACAGAACAGCTGAGCAGTTTGCTGATTCAAGTATAGAGTTTTTTTTCTAGCAAGGGTATAAGTATTCCCAGTTTCCTTCTTTCCTTCTCTCTCTCTCCCCCAACCCTTTAATTTTCCAATCAGATAAAGAATTTGGCTTAAACTTCAATGGGATGAATAAAGAAGCAGGGAGAGAGATATCCATGTTTATCTTAATTTGCTCTACATAAATAGAACCACATGATTTGGGGACACAATGTTCCTTCAACAGTAAGCGACAGTCAAAACTTTCTTCACACAATTCTTCTCTCAGGAGAACACTTTATGTTCCTTGAACTCTCTCCAATACTCTTGTTTGGGATTTTGTTACAGTGGTTGTCCTTCTCAGACCTCAATTTGTAATTTGAAGGATTGGTGAATACATACACATCTGTTAATAGCTAACATAATCATTGATATGCTTTACCATCTCAAAAGAAATGTAGGAAAATAAATAAATAACAAAAGAAATGAAGGAATTCACTAATGGTTTCTAAGTGAAGTTGTTCTCCAAGAAGAGTGTTTTTAAAGCTTTCCTTCAGTTCAATGGTGTTTTTTGTCCGCATCCTGTTGTGCAGTGAGACATCCACACAGCTGTAAAAAACTTTTGGGCAATCCTTTTGGGTCTCCTCCCCCTGTGGGTGCTTTTCTGTCCTCTCAATAAATCCTGCTTTCTCACTTCAAAACAAAACAAAACAAAACAATTTTTAATTCAAGTCCAGAAACACAATGTACCCTCTAGGAAATTGAAGTCACATATATCTGCAAACATGTATCTCCAATTTTGTTCAGGGTACATTACATACAGGAATTAGCTCTGAATGTATGCTATGAATTTGAACCTTCAGATTTTAAAATATGAAGGAAGAATTCATATCCATCTTCAACAAGTCTCGTAGCCTAATAACAACAAATATTTATTAACTTGCATAATCTATTCTGGGTACTAAAAAACTTTTTTAAAATGTGCTTTGCCAACTATAACTCTTTAAAACTGTGGGACTCTTAAGACATTTTCTATATTTAATAATTAAATTATTGAAAAATTAAAATACTAAGGGTCAATTTTATATAGAATCTTCCTCAAGATAATTGAGACATTGCCAAATGCAGTAATATTTTAAAAACTAGTAAAAATGTTGTATGTTAACTGTTATTTATAATTTATATATCATGACAATATATTGATATATTTTCTTTAATAAAATACAGTCACTTATGCTGAAAATATATATTGTGGAATGAAGGGAATAAAAAGTGAACAAGTTTTCTATCGACTTTTCTACCAATTTTCAGGATACCACATTAGAAAATAGAGTAACACGCAACATCCAACATTTGTGTAAACATGCTTAGGAAAGGCCTCATATAATAACAAAGACATTATTAGGAAAAAATATAGTACAACATAAGATGTTTACAGAACTAGTAATAAATAAGAAAGTACAGAGAAGAATGCTATCTACCTTCGGTGTCTGCACTCAAGGTCATTTCTCTTACTCAAGGTCATCTCTCCATATGAGCTTAGGAACCCACGCCTGTTCACTTTTCCAGGGAGCTTTCTTTATCATAGTATTTCTCTCCATCTTCATAACCTCCCTCTCCTGGAGCATGTACCTCTATATGAAAACTCACAAGGCCAGGCTCGGTGGCTCAGCCTGTAATCTCAGAACTTTGGGAGGCCGAGGCAAGTGGATTGCCTGATCACTGGGTTTGAGACCAGCCTGGGCAACTTGGCGAGACCTTGTCTCTACAATAAATCAAAAATGACCCAGGCATGGTAGCATGCACCTGTAGTTCCAGCTACTTGGAAGGCTGAGGTGGAAGGATCGCCAGAGCCCAGCAGGTTGATGCTGAGGTAGCCGTGAGCATGCCACTGCACTCCAGCCTGGGCGACAGGGTAAGACTCCAATGCAAAAACAAACAAACAAAACACAGTACCTCAGTCTACCCCACTTTCTGCCCACTCAATATCGCCACTCTTACCTCAATCACATGTTTCAAAACATTCATGACTCCTGTCCCCACGCTCACATTTGCCCCTCATTTTGCAACCAAATCTACTTTTTTTAGCTTGCAGTTTTGAATATTCAGAAAACTGGCTATTGCTAAGGCTACACCTAAAACCTATGTTTCCTGAAAGGACTTTATATACACAGCAACCCTTGCATGTAGAAGAAGTCAAGAAACCAAAGAAAGTGGGAGAAATATCAGTTTGTCAGTTTAGGGTGATTTTATTGAGGGAAGTTACAGCCAGAAGCACAGTCTTGGGCGTTCACATAGGTAGAGTTCCACACCGTTCCTCCCCAGACTCAATGCTTATATATCCTAGGGGAGGAATTTATGTGCTATGTGCAAGACAATTAAAGGTACCCTCCAGAACTGGTAAGAATGCTGTATGCGACATAGTCTAGAATTTTTGCAATAATATCAAGGCTGCTTTGTTCTAAAAGCAGTATATGTTCTTGCACTAGGAACAGTAACTAAAGTAGAAATCAAGAGGCACTCATGGGACTGAGGCTAATCAGAAGTCAACACAGCAAATTATTTCCAAGATGGATTCACTTTTGTCTGAATGCTCATTTCCAAAGACAGTCAGAATTTTGAGTCCACTTTTTTTCTGGAAGTGCAAATGTGTTCAAAATAGTTGAATCTTCATTTCTTACAGAGGAATTGGCTTTTTTAAAAATTTTAATACATGACCCTGGTTTCTACCCTAATTTCCACAATTTCATGGAAAAAAACTTGAAAAAATTATTACTCCAAATCTATCTCACCCATTCTCATGCTTTGAAATGCAATGTTTTGAGGTCTGCCATGCATTTGTATGTGTATGTATATCTACACACATAAAACACACACACACACACACACACACACACTTTTTTGAATGTCAGACTGACATATTTACCTGGACGTCTAACTTTACCCAAAAACTCAACAATCCATGTTTGATCTATATTTTTTCAAAATCCAAGTGGTTTTCTGTATTATAGAAGGGATCATAGTTCATCTTACTAATCAGTGCATTCTTAATACTTTCTCCTTCTTCACTACTCCTCCCATCTAATCACATGCCAGGTTTTATTGATTTTGCACCTAAGTAATTTCTGAAGTCATTTCATTTCTTCTATTTTCCACCACCAGACTGACATGGTATCATGCAAAAACACTTTTGCTAGTCTCCTCATTTCAACTCTTGCTATCACTTCTTCCCATTCTTTCTCCAAATATTGCCAGCTTTTCTCTAAAATGCAAATCAGGTTTTTTAAAAATTTAATTCCACTGTACTTTAAAGTTGTAGGGAACAAGTCAGGATTGTGTTCATAAGTGGGTTTGGTACTGGTGGAGTTTTGGGCCTCTCATTGGACCTCACGTCTCCTGGATCAGGCTCAGGCACCCTTATTGATGATATGTGCCTGCTCCCTCACCTGCAAGTGTCCCACTATGGCCAATTCCTTTTTTGTAGTATTATAATAGGTGTTCAGGGTCCACTAATAAGTGAGAACATGTGGTACTCAGTTATTTGTTTCTGTGACAGATCACTGAGTATGATAGACTCCAAATGCATTCAAGTTGCTGCAAAGTCCGTAATTTTGTCCTTCTTTATGACTGCATAATATTCCATTGTGTATATGTACCACTTTTTTTTTATCCAGTCCACTTCCGATGGTTGGTTGTGTTGGTCCCATGTTTTTGTTATTGTGAGTAATGCCTCCATAAACATGTGTGTGCGGGTATCTTTTTTGAAGAATGGCTTGAATTCCTTCGAGTATAGTCCCAGAAGTGGGACTGCTGGGTCATACGAAAGGTCAATTTTTAGTTCTTTTAGAAGTTACCACACTCTTTCCCTTATACTTTAAATTAGTTTGCCCTCACACCAACAATGAAGAAGTGATCCCTTTTCTCCACATCCTCGCCAGCATCTGTTGTTTTTGTTTTATTAATGATGGTCATTCTTACTACACTTGATGGATACACTTACTGAGTTAAGTGGTATCTCAATGTGGTTTTGATTTGCATTTCTGTGATGATTGGTGAGACTGAGCATTTTTAATGTTTTTGTTGGCTGTTTGTATGTCTTCTATTGAGAAGTGTTTAGTTATATCTTTAGCCCAGTTTTTCTTGGGGCTGTTTGTTTTTTTCCTTTTGGCACATTTGAGATCCTGGATGTTAGGCCTTTATCAGATATGCAGTTGGAACATAACTTTTCCCATTCTGTGGGCTATCTCCAACTCTCCCAATTATTTATTTTGCTTTGCAGAAGCTTTTCAGTTTGATGAGATCCCATTTGTCTATCTTATCTCTTATGGCATGGGCATCTAGGGTTTGATCAGGAATTGGTTGCCTATTCCAATTTCTGAAATGGCATCTCCTGTGTTTTCTAAGATTCTTATAGTTTGAGGTTTTACATTTAGGTCTTTGATCCACTTGGAATTGATTTTTGTGTATGGTGGCAGTTAAGGATCCTGTTTCATTCTTCTGTATGTGATCAGACAGTTTTCCTAGCACCATACACTGAATAGATTCTCCTATCAGTTGTTGTTGGTAGAGGCTTTGTGAAGATGAGTTAGTTGAGAAATTGATGTTTTACTTCTGCAATCTCTACTCTGTTCCATTACCTGTTTTTGTACCAATACCAGAGTATTTTGATTATGATAGTCTTTCTTTTTCTTTCTTTTTTTTTTTTTTTTTTTGATTTGGAGTCTCACTCTGTCACCCAGACTGGAGTGCAGTGGCCACTCCCAGTAACTGCAGCCTCTACCTGCTAGGCTCCAGCGATCCTTCCGCCTCAGCCTTCCAAGTAGCTGGAACTACAAGTGCACGCTACCACGCCTGGTTAATTTTTTGATTTACTGTAGAGATGAGGTCTCACCAAGTTGCCCACGTGGGTCTTGAACCCGCGGGCTCAGGCAATCCACTCACCTCAGCCTCCCAAAGCACGGGATTACAGGCTGAGCCACCGAGCCTGGCTATTTATTATAGTCTTATAGTAGAGCTTAAAGTCTAGAAATGTGACATCTACCACTTCATTACTCTTGGTAATGATTGTTTTGGTTATTCATGGTCTTTTATGTTTCCATATGAATTTCTGCATTGTCATTTCCAGGTCTGAGAAGAATGATGTTGGTAATTTATTGGGTTTGTGTTAAATCTGTAGATTGTCTTTGGTAGGATGGAAGTCTTAACAATGTTAGTTCTTCTGATCCATGAGCATGAAGTGTTTTTCCATTTGTTTGTGTCTTCTTTTATTTCTTTGAAGAGTATTTTGTAGTTTTCATTGTAAAGTCTTTTCACTTCTTTGATTAGGAAGATGCCAAAAGTATTTCATTTTATTTATGGCTCTAGTGAATGGGATTGTACTTTTTATTTAGTTCTCTGCCTGTTTGTTTTTGGTGTATAAAAATGTGACTGTCTTTTGCATGTTGTTTTCATACCCTGAGACTTGGCCAAAGCCCTTTATCAGTTCAAGTGACTTTTGACAGATTATTTTGGGGTTTCCAGGTATAGGATTATATCGTCCACAAAGAGGGACAGCATAATTTCCTCTTTACCTGTGTGGATAACCCTGATATCCTTCTCTTGTCTGCTTGCTCTACCTAGGACTTCAATACTGTGTTGAACAGGAAGGGTGAAAATGAGCATCCTTACCTTGTCCCAGCTTTCAGGGGAAATGCTTCTCATTTCTATCCATTTGTAATATTTGACTGTGGGTTTAATGTGCATGTTTTTTACTATTTTGATGTATGTTACCTCTATGTATAGTTGTTCAAGAACTTTTATCAAAAATGGATGCTGGATTTTATCAAAAGCCTTTTCTAGATCTAGGGATATAATCATGTGGTTCTTGCTTTTGCGTCTGTTGATATATTTAATTATATTACAGTCTTGCAGATGTTAAGCCAGCCCTGCTTCCCAGTGATAAACCCTACTTGGCCCTGGTGTAAAGGGGTCCAGCCCCTCTGCCAGGTCGTGAGATCTCCTGAAGGAGAGACGGTTAGGCGAAAGACGAAATCATTATACCCGGACACCTGCTTCCTGAGCAGATGACATCCTTTATTAGTTAACAGAAAGCTTTTATAGCATTTGTAAAAGGGGCAAGACAAAGAAAATCCCTTCATGTACATATGCTTTAAAAGTTACTACCATCTAGCGGTCTTTAGAAGAAACGAATAAGCCAAAAACACTATCTACTTTCAGTTAATGAGTCTTGAGATAAGTGTAAAAGGAGTTTCACTTAAACTAAACATAATGCATACAAGGTTTACTTTGACTTCGGTTCCACATCACTTGTCTAATTAAAAAAGCCTTAAAATCACGAATACAAAACTATAGATTGTACCGAGTGATAGTAGGAATATGAAGCCCATTAACTTGACCAAACAACAGTGGCTAATATTTAAAGAGTAACTATGAAAGTCACTTACTGTGAAGATACATACACTAATATTTACTCTGAATAAACATATAAAGTGAACTAAACATAATGAAATAAAACTAACACAACTAGAATTATTATGGTTGCATAATTGCCAATGAGCTTTTAAGTTTAGGATAATGGTGATTTGGCTGTTTTCCCTTATGCTTGGCAACCTCCTGGAAAGCATCTTTGTCTTAAGATAGGCAGTGGAGCAATTATTATTATCTTTGAGGCACCAATTTTATCATTGTGTGAACTTAAACTTATGAACTTAAAATAATCTTCAAAGTAGCTATAGCACTAAAACTTAATTAATGACACAAAGTAAAAACCTTGTTAAACATAACCAGAGCCTAATAATTTTTGTCAACCTCATACATATGTATATTGATTATATAAACTTGTATGAAATTACATTTACCAATTATGAGTAATACATGGATAAAACAATTATCATGTCTAGAATAGCACTGCCAGCAACTCTCTTCAAAAGAGTCCCAAATTACAGTCCTTGAATTGCTTCAAGAAAGTTCCCAGGTGTATGGTTCTTCATGTAGCAGTTCTTCTCTTTTGGGTTTTTACGACCTTCAAAGCTTTTGTAATCGCCTTTCTTGTCCAGGTGTCTTCATTACTTTTCTCTTATCCTGCAGTGTTTATTTCTAAAGGAAACTCAAAAGAAGCTTTTAATGACATTTCCCAGGCCCTCAAGGTTGCTTTCTGTATTTAGTTAATTATCATAAAAGTATCTAATTAGTATATTATGAATTCAGTGAAAACCCACTCTATAAACGTTTACTTAAAATTTAACTATAGAATTAAGTAAAAACCTTAACGATTAATCTTTATCCTAAGTCTGTGAAGACAGTGTTATAAATCTCCTACATAACTCCTAGATAAGTGTTAGAACTCATAATGAGCTCATAATGAACTTACCATAGACTTGTGCTTCTAAAAAACCATATGTCTGACCACTAAGCTGCATAATTCTAAATCAAATGAGTGAATATACTTATATCATTTTTTATTCAAGCAATATCTAGTAACTTATAACCAAGTGAAAGAAAGCATTCTTGATGTGCTTCAGAGTTTAACCCTTGCATATGTTAGAAAAGACCAAGCGGCATAGTGGGAAAATGGGAAAATGAACCATGACATTCTCAGGTTAGGTGTGAGTACTTCGCATAAACATGCCATTTTCTTCTTCCACGACTGCACAGAATTTCTTCAGCCGTATCAAACAGCAAAGGTGGAAGACAGAAGGGCCTCAGCTTCCCGGGCTCGCCCTGCGGCCCGAGGTCTTCAGCCCACCGGGACCCTGTCAATCATGTGGACCTCCAAGGCTGGCTCCCAACACTGGTGGATAATTGTTGATACATGTTTTGGGGTCTAATTTTTTAAAATCTTGTTGATAATTTTTGTATCTATGTTGATTAGGGATATTGGCCTGTAGCTCTCTTTCTTTGTTGGGTTTTTGCCTGGTTTGGGTATATTTATAATGTTAGCTTCATAAAATGATTTGAGGCGAACTCCATCCTTCTGAATTGCGTGGAATGTTTGCAATTGGATTGGTGTCAGCTCCTCCTTATATGTTCTGCAGAATTCCCCTGAAAAGCCATCTAGTCCATGGTTTTGTTTTGTTTGGTTTGGTAGGTAATTTTCTAATTACAAAGTCGATTTTCCAGATTGCTATTGGAATATTTAGAACATCAATTTATCCTTATTTTAACCTTGGGAGATTGTGTGATATCAGAAAGTTGCTCCATCTCATTTAGGTTTTCAAATTTGTTTCCATACAGATGAGCATAGTAATCTCTGGCAATGTTTTTTATCTCTTGGGGGTCAGTTGTGACTTGATCTTTTGCATTTCTGATTGTGTTTATTTGGGTTCTTTGTCTCTTTTTCTTGGTCAGTCTAAGGGTCCATCAGTCCTCTTTATTCTTTCAAAGAACCAGCTATTTGTGTCATTGTTTTTCTATGATATTTTTGTCTTCTATGTCAGGTATTTGGGCTTTTGCTTCAGTGATCTGAATTCTTCTGCTAAAGTTAGGGTTTGGTGGTCTTGCTTTTCCAGCTCCCTTAGGTGATTTTGCTAGGCTGTTGACTTGTGGTCATTCTATTTTCTTGATGTATATTAACAGAGATATAAATTCCCTTTCTAGTACTACTTTCATGGCATCACAGAGGATTTGGAAAGATGTGTCTTCATTTTCATTTGTTTCCAAGAATATGTTAGTTCTGTTTCAGTGATTTCTGTGTTGACCCAGGAGTTGTTCAGCATTATACTGTTTGGTGTCCATGTCTTTGTGCGTTTTAGAAGGATTTTGTTGGTGGCAATATTAATTTTATTCCACTGTGTTCTGAGAAGGTGCATGGTAGTATTTTGATCTTAGGAAATTTGTTTATGCTTGATTTATGGCTGAGGAACTGGTATATCTTAGAGTGTGTTTCATGTGGTGATTAGTAGAATGTATATTTGGGGGTTGTTGGGTGGAGTGTTCTGTAGGTATCTATTAAGTCCATTTGGTCAAGTGTTAAGCAGAGGTTCCATATCTCCTTGTTGATATTTTTGCCCCAATGATCTATCTAGGATTCTTCTTCTGTGCTTAATACCTTCTTGAGCAACTTCTACAGAACTTGTCTGGAAGCAGCATAATCTATTAGGGATTAGATGTCTGGGAAGAATTGTAATTCTCCATCACTGATGAAGCTGAGCTTGTCTGGATAGGAAATTCTCTGTTGAAATGGTTTATCTTTGAGAACTTTTAATATTGGATTCCAGTCCCTTCAAGTTTGTAGTGTTTCTGCCTATAAGTCTGCTGCTGTTCTGATTGGTCCTCACTGGTAGCTTGTCTGACTTTTCTTTCTCACTGCCTTTAGGATTTTTTTTTTTTTGAATTGGAGTCTCACTCTGTCATCCAGACTGGAGTGCAATGGCCTCTCCCAGCCACTGCAGCCTCGACCTGCTGGGCTCCGGCGGTCCTTCTGCCTCAGCCTTCCAAATAGCCGGAATTACAGGCATGCGCTACCATGAACAGTTGATTTTTTGATTTATTGTAGAGATGAGATCTCGCTGCCCAGGCGGGTCTCGAGCCTGTGGGCTCAGGCAATCCACTCACCTCAGCCTCCCAAAGGCACAGGATTACAGGCTGAGCCACCAAGCCTGGCAGGATTTATTTTTTTATATACCTACTTTATGTAAGTAAATTACTATGTGTCTAGGAGTTGGTTTTTCAATTGATGTCTTCTGGGAGTTCTCTGAATCTCTTGTGTTTAGGTTGTCACATCTCTGGTGAAATGAGGAATGTTTTCTTGAATAACCTTCTGGAGTACTTGTTACAAGGTGTTCTCTGTTTCATTTTCTTCTGCTGCTATACTGACCAGGTGTAAGTTCGGTCTCTTGATATACTTGCACATCTCCTGGAGGCTTTCTTCTTTATTTCTGAGTTTTGTTTCTTTATTTTTAACCAATTGGGTTAATTCCATATTTTGGTCTTCAAGCTCTGAGATTCTGTCTTCTGCTTGGTTGAATCTGCTTTCCATGCTTGTGATCTAGATATTCATTTCCTGGATAGATTTTTATTCCCAAAATCTCTGTTACAAGTTTTTTTCAATGTTTCATCTTGTCTTTCTTGAGTTTTGATCACACTTTCCATCTATCCCCTAAGATCTGTTGTATTCTGGGTCAATTGTTGGTGATTTTCATTGTTTGGACTCTGACATCTGATTCTTCAGGTGTTGCCTCTTTAGTACACTGGGAATTACCTGTGCTGTTCCATTGATTTTTCCTCATTTGTAACAGAGAACTTTTTTTCTCTTTAACTCCATTATTCAGTGGCATTGGTTTGGCTTTTCACTTCTGTCGTTTGCTCAGCCCCCTGATCAGTGTCTCTGAATTTGTTCTGTTTTGAAACAGGTGTGAGGGCAAGGAAGCTTTGCTGTTTCTTGTAGTTTTGAAAGTAAAATAAAGTGAAGAGTGGGGAGCTAGGATTCAGAAACCACTTGCAAGTTACAGTGTTCACTAACTGGTATATATGCTTCCTCAGACCCACTCTTCATCACAACTCTATATGATGACGCAATGGGCACATGTGTATGCCCTGGGTCCAAGATAAAATGACAGTAATGAGGAGAACAGAGAAAAGTAGAATGAGATAGAGTGGACAGATAATAAAAAATAAAATAAACCACAGAAAACAAAAGTAAAAACAAGAAAAAAAAGGAAACAAAAACCGAAACTAAGAAAGGAAAACACACACACAAAGAAAACAGAAAAAACAAACACACAGAGACCAAAAAAAAAAATGAAAGAGGAAAAGGAAAAAATGGGGGAGGAATGTTAATTGAACCCTCACATAATACACATTCACACACACTGAACCAAAACAAAAGAAGAACAAAACACAAAGAAAAGGAGGGGAGAGGAATGCATATTGAAACTTTACACACACACACACACACACACACACATACACACCAAAACAAAAGAAAACCAAACAAAACTAACCAAAGAAAACAAAACAAAAGAAAAAAACGAAAACAAAAAAACAAAAAAGGGGAAGGGATTGAATGCAAATTGAATACACACACACACACACACACACACACACTAAACTAAACTAAACTAAACTAAAACAAACAAACAAAAAAAACAAAAAAGAATTTAAAAAGTTTTTCTGGGCACTTACCACCTTCTTGTGGCAGATTTTTTAATTATTCCTCAGCTGCTCACAGGTAGGTCTGCCTGCCATCTCCTGTGGGACTCCAGGCTGGTTCACAACCTCTCCATTGCTCAGCCCAGAGAGAGGAAGGGATGGTGAGGGTGTGTGGAGCAACAGTGCTCCCCTTCCACTCTCATAAGGTCAGGTCAATCTCCTCCAGTGGGAAGGTGTCGGATTGTTTCTTCTCCAGGTGCCGATGGCAGACATCCCCAGTCAGGTTTATTCCAGAGTAGTGTTCTCCTAGCGCCACTGCCATCCAGGCTCTTCCTGGGTTCATCCCTCTCAGTCTCAGCCTTGTGGGTCTGATGTTCAGAGGATTACTGAGGAGGAGTGGGTTGGGTCAGCCTAGCACTCACCACTGATCTCTTGGGGGTTGTTCCTTGTCCTTTTCTGGTCGTACAAATTGTTCCACCAGTGAATGAGGGTAAAGGGTGGGGCACCTGAGACTCAGCTCTTGCCCCATTCCTCCAAAGTTTTTTTCGTTTGGGGCATATTCCCTCTGGATCACCATCAACCCCTGAGTAGTTAACCCACTAGTCACAGAGATCACGTATGTTGCTTCTTGGTGGGAGCCCCAGAGCACTTCCCTCCCCAGTTTTCAAGATAGTGGTGGGTGTCTGTTTTGTCTTCCCCAGTGGGGCTCTGCCTCTGGCTCCTTGGTTGTACTCCCTCTGCAGCCTTCCTCGCCAGTGTCCTTGCTATTGCTCCTGGCAGTTTCCCCTGGGAAAAAAAGTTCATTGATTTTAGGAAATGACTTCTGTGGCCTGAGAGGTGCTAGAGTCCAAGCAGAGGAACTTCCAGCACAGCTGGTTCACAAGGAGAGCCCTGGCCACTTGCTCCTAAGTCCCCTCTCAGTCAGCCTTTCAATTGACCGCTTACAGACACACACGAAAATCGTCCATACACTCACACAGGGACTCACACAGACTGACTGACTCCATCATCATTTTTTTCTCCCCTATTTTTTGTTTTTGCCCAAAAAGCCATTCATGGCTGCCTCTTGTATTCCCTCTACAATCCAAAATATCTACTATATCTCCTTCCAATTCTATTAGTTAGTCCTTGCTCTTTTCTCCAACTTACTGTTCCCCACTATTCTTTTTCTCACTTCGGGTCTTTGCCCATGTTTTGGTACCAATTTTTGATGAGTGAAAAAACATTTGTTATTATTAATTAAGTTAATCCTTTCAACAGCCCAGTGAGGTAAGCACTATCACTTTATAGTTGAGAATACTGGAACACAAAGATACTTATTATATTAGATCACAGGTCTTTTAAATGGCAGATCTAAGTTTCAGGCCAGACTCCAATATTAAATCTAGACTCTGATTCACTATTTTGCTAAAGTGTCTCTCAAGCATCAGGGAAAAAAACAATCCCAACTGACATCGATTTTGTCAAGACTAAAGTCTTTTAGAAAAACGCAATTTTTCTAGTTTGCATTTACTTATTAGAAATTCCTTGTCATACATGAGTAGGTGAAATTTTCTGAGTATTATTTTATTAACACTTTTTTTTTCCAGAATGGAGAACAGCATAACTTATTTACTGGGGGGGGAAATAAAAGAGCTGAAAAAAATATCTGAGAAGGAAACTGAATTTTCTCAACAAATGCTGGATTCCTGGAGGACATTTTGGTACAGCACCACATTAGCTTTTTGGAACAAGGTACAATAAAAGTTTTATGTTTGTTTTTTGTGTTAGCCAGAGAGATTCATTTATTTGTTTTATAAATAATTATCTCTTACCCTGGCCAGAAACTACGTTTCAGCCTCACTTTGCAATTTAGAAAAAGTAGGTTCTAGATGTTGTAACAAATAAGAAATATACAAAAAGTGATATTTTGATTTTTTAATAATTGATATGAAAAGATAAACAATTTGTATTTTACTAAGGAAAGTATACAAGCATGCTCATATGTGTTTCTCAAGCAATTCTCATATAATAAACAGCATCTAATCCATTACTCAGTCAGTGTTCTAGAGCTTTAACAGTAAGGTGCATCTACCTGTGACCTCCTCCTCGTGCATTTATTTCCTGCTTTTTTCATAAAATTTTGATTATTGCGTTCTCCCTTATTAAAATATGTTAGCATTTATGTGAGAGTTTCATAAAAATTTATTATACACATATACACATGCCCACTTAGTTATGTTGAATTTCATAAAAATAGCAATAGAATGTATATTTATGTAACTGCCTTTTTTTTTCTTTTTTACATATTATGACAATTCATTCATATTACTATACGTAGGGATCATTTAAGTATTTCTGTAATGTGTATGATTAACTTGTGGCAAAGTGCTTCAATTTATTCATTTCCTCTATTAATTGAGATTTTTAGTTAATCCCCTTTTCCTATGCATTTTAATATCTGGTGCCACGATATTTTAAGAATCACTGTAACTTTCTTCCAAGATACAGGTACTGGAAATTCTCATGGATATCTACACGTTGGTGCATTTATTGTATCATGGTGTATGGTAACTTTGGTGTTCACAATATAATGCTAAGCCATTTTAGAAAATGAATTACTTTATTAAACTATGAGCCATAATGTACAATTCATCTGACTAATGAAGGTGCTCTCTAACATACGCTATTGCCATATTTTTAAATATTTGCTATCTGAATGAGTTTGGGCCTCACTGAATTTTATCTATAAATGCATATGAGCATCTTTAACATTTTTATGTCATACATTTCCTTCTTCATAAAATGCCTTTTATATCATTTGTTCATTCCTCTTTACTTTTACCCAGTAATTGTCTTTTTATTCTTTATTTATATATGTATGATGCTGTCTTACATCTTTTTTCTGTATATCAGGTACCTTCTTCAAATGAGTATGATACTTTTTACTTTCTCAGAAGTAGTCTTTGATTAAAATATTTTAAATTTAAATTTCTAATTATATAAATAATTTATTTTGCTAAATATTTTAAAAAGCTGTTTTTACATTTAATTTTCTCAGAAATGCAGAGTTGACAATATGTTATGTGAAGTAGATAAGCAATCTCATTTGCTTTTATATGGTACTCTTTTTTTTTTCATTTTCCATAATCAAATAGTCAACTTTTCCATACTGAGTGGCCAGGTTTCCTCTGTTAAATATTAAAGTTCTGAAAGTATCTGAGTGTTGCGGGGGTCCTGTTCCCACCAGGTGTGGGATTTCCTAAAGGAGAGACAGACTAGGTGAAAGAACTTACGATGAAATGATATACTTGAACACCTGCTTGCAGGACAGATGTCGTTTAATGTTAGTTAACAGAAAGCTTTTATACCATTCATAAAGGGGCAAGACAAGGAAAATTCCTTCACGTACATATCCTTTTAAAGTTACCACCATCTAGTGGTCTTAGAAGCAACAAACAAGCCAAGAACACTATCTGCTTTCAGTCAATAAGTCTTTTTCATAAAGTCAAAATGATTTTTTTAGTTCAAAGTCCTGAATTACAGTCCTTGAAATGTCTCAAGAAAGTTTCCAAGTGCACATTCTCCATGTATCAGGAGTTTTCTCTCTGGGGCTTCTATGATCTTCAAAGCTTCGCAATTGCCTTTCTGTCCAGGTGTCTTTGTTACTTTTCTCTTATCCTGCAGTGTTTATTTCTAAAGAAAACTCAAAAGAAGTTTTTAGTGATGTTTCCCAGGCCCCCAAGGTTGCTTTCTGTCTTTAGTTAATTTATCATTAAAGTATCCAATTAGTATATTATGAATTCAGTGAAAACCCACTTATAAACATTAACTTAAAATTTTAACTATTGAATTAAGTAAAAACCTTAACAATTAATCTTCATCCTTACTCTATGAAAAAAATCACCTACATAACTCCTAGATAAGTGCTATAACTTATAATGAATTCATAATGAACTTAGTATAAACTTGTGCTTCTAAAAAACCTTATGTCTAAACACTAAACTACATAATTCTATATCAAATAAGGAGTGAATATACTTATATCATTTATTATTCAAGCAATATCTAGTAACTTATAACCAAGTGAAAGAAAGCATTCTTGATGTGCTTCAGAGTTTAAACCTTTCGTATATTAGAAAAGGCCAAATGGCATAGTGGGAAATGGAAAAATGAACCATGACATTTCCAGGTTAACTGTGAATACTTCACATAAACATGCCATTTTCTTCTTCCACAACTGCACAGAATTCTTTGACTGTACCAACAGCAAAGGTGGAAAACAGAATGGCCTCAGCTGCCCGGATTCGCTTTGTGGCCGAGGTCCTTGGTGCACCCGGACTTTGTAAATCAGGCGGGCCTCCAAGCCTGGCTTTCAACAGAATGTTTTTTAGGCTTTGTTTTTTCTTCCTTGATGAAGAGCCATACCATTTTAATTCACCTTTAAAAAGCTTCACAATAATTCTTCATATCTGATAAGAAAGATTTTTACTGCATGTTTTTCTTTAAAATTAATACATGTACTTTTCTTTTCCTTGTCAATCTTAGAATCACCTTGTCAATTCTCATGAATATCTATTGACATTTCTTCATATTTATATTAAATGTTACTATTTGTGAATATTATTATATTCACTTAATGAGCTCTTCTTCAATGTTTTAAACTAATGTTTTATTCATTGCAATTTGTTTTTCCAAGTGCATTAGATTTATTGTATATATTATAATACTGTTTGTATACAGAACCCAGTGAATTTTTGTATACTACTCTGATATTAAGTCACTTGGATAAACTATTGTTATTAATTATGGTAGATCTGTTGGATACATATATGTCAAAAACACTTTTACCTATATCTTGCCCAGTATAAGAAACTTTAATTTAATATGACTTATTAACCTACAACTAAAACTTAAATAAAATATAGGAAAAGTATCTGTGACTTCAAGTTAGATGAAGTTTTACTAGTTATTATACCAAAAGTGACAAATGATATCTAATTAAAATTTCTGTTTTCTGTTCTTCAAAATTTTCTGTTAGGAGAAATAGAATCCACAAATGGAAGGAATGTGTTACAAAACACATGTCTGCTGATGAAATAATTCAACAAAGAAGCAAATATAAAAGGACAAAGGATTTAAATAGACAATTCACCAAAGAAAAACAAATGGCAAATATATCATTGAATAAATGTTAAGCATCATTTGTAATTAGGGAAATACAAATTAACAAAAAGATACAACCACACATCTCTTAGAAAACTTTTAGTTAACCATACCAAATATTGGTGAAAATATGGAGCAACTGATGAAAATGTGAAATGATTCAACCCTTTGTAAAGAGTTGGCAGTTTCTTTAAAAGTTCAGAATGAGATACAATATGATGTGATTCTTTCTCTTCTAAATATAATCCTAAGACAAACAAAAGCATATGCCCATGAAAATACTTATATACAAACATATATAGTAGCTTTACTCATAGTCACCAGAAAATGGAAACAATCTAAAATTTCAAAAATATGTGATGAATAAACATATTCTGGTATCTTCATAAAACTGAATACTGCTCAACAATAAAAAATAATAAGTTATAGATACTCATCACAGTATGTAAATATCCCAAATTAAGTATTATAAGTAAAAGAAACTAGAAAAAAAGAGTATGTGCTATGTAATTCCAAATATTCAAAAGATACTAGAAAGGCAATATAATACATAGTCACAGGATGCAGATCAGTAGTTTCCTGGGAATGGGACAAGAGAGAAGTGAAAGATTACAAAGTGACGCTGAAACTTTAAAAAAAAATTTCTTCATATATCTTTGGTGCTATAAATATCATTATGTTAATGTAATGTTTATATATTAAAAGTTTTTAAGTTTTTCACTTTAAATTAGTAGTTTATGTGCCAAATATAACATATTTTTTTAAAAAGCAGAAAACAAAATGTGGGAAAAGATTTTAAAACAATTTTCAAAATTATCACTAAAAAACCTGCAAGACTATGAATATTGACAAAGATCCTTAGTCAGAATAAAAATAAATAAACTAAAACCAGATAAAAACCTGCATCTACACAAAAAAACAAAGGACCCCCCAAATAAAAACTGTATAAATAAAATTGTAAAAGACTTTTTATTTGAATTTGCTTTTAATAATAATTTTCACATAAGATAAATACATATAATTTTCACAAAAGATAAATTTCATACAATAAATTAATTTTAAAATATTTTGGTACATATATAAAATGTATAAATTAACATTTATGACAAAAATAGCATGAATCCTGGGAAGTGAGAAGTAAAGTGTAATGTTGTGAGATTCTTGCATGTATAATAGCACCTAGATAGCATCTAAAAGTAGATTTGTATAAATGAAAGATATATAAACTTGAAAGTAACCACTAAAATCAAGAGCTATCCTTACAGTCAAGATTAAAATTATACTGGAACAAATTGCTCCCAATTGGTTAAAATATAAAACAGAAAAGTAAAAAATAGAAAGAAAGAAAGTATAGGTGATGTGAGTTTAAGATGGCTACCGACAGGTCAGACTGTGAGAGTATCCACAGAGGCAAGTGTCCATAAAAACTCTCTGCATGAGTAGACGTGCTGGTGGGAGAGTGAAAGTCCATCTGAGGGGATACTCAGGTTCATGCCCCCAGGTCTCCCCTCTGAGGGTGACTGCAAGCACCCACCGCCCTGAGATTGGAACGCAGATTGCAAGATCATGCTCAGGATTGTCTGCTGCTCATAGGAATGTGCCTGAGAAAAACCTGCTGAATCCAGCTGTTTCTCATTGCCTGGTGCCTGGCCCACACCACTGCCTGTTATAGAGGATCAGTTGGAGCCCTGGATCTGATCAGTAGAGAGAGAGGATGGGGAAAGCCAGAGAGGAGTCCATGCTGGTGAATAAATAAATAAAAACAAGGACACACACAGCCATGTTCTCTGTCCCATGACCAGGCAGAGACCTGCATTGCCCTGCCCGGCTCCACCCAGCCTCCAACTTGGGGCCTAAAGTAATCTCATCAAACCAGAGAGATGAAAGCCCATCCCTCATGCTGGATCAGACAGAGATCAGATATAAGTGGCAAACCTGACAGGAAGCAAAACGAGGGAGTCCAGATATGGTCCACCCCCCTTCCAAAGTAGGCCTGGGTATCTGACCTAAGCTGTGAGAAACCCTATCTGCCGGTGATGAGAGCAGAGGGGTGGGGCTAGAGATCAGAACTGAAAGGACATTGGACTTACAGAAATGACCTCAGAGTCAATCTGGTTCCTTGTTTTTATTTATTTATTTTTATTTTTTGACTGTTTGTTTTCCTCATTTTTGTTTGCTTTTAGTTTTAGTTTGTTTTTTTTTTCACTCTGTTTCAGGTTTTGGTAATGTTTTTATACTTGCTTTGTTTCTGTTATTTTACTGATTTATTTTTTTCTTTCTTCTTTCTATTTTTTAGACTTCCTATTTGCATATGGGAAGAGTATATCAATAGGCAGGTTTATGTTGGACTGTGTGTTTGTATGATTGCCTGTATGTTTTAGGGGCCTTGTTTTTGTTTTTTTATTCTTTTCTGTCTTTGGGTCTCTTTTCATTTGTTAGTTGGCATATCTGTCTGTTTTCCCTCTTACTCTTCTATCTCTCCACCTTCCTCTTCCCCCCTTCCTTCCTTCTTGCATTATTTTCCTTTTACTTACCTCATTTTGCTTCCAGGGAGCAAATATATAGCCCCACTACATGGACTGATTGTAAGGCAGTAGGAAGTGCGTTCCAGGATACCCATATACCTGTCAGTGGATACTGGGATCTGCAGATAGATTCTGAATCACAGATCCCTCCTCAATTAAATCTCAAAACTGCAAAAAGTACAGTCCCTAACCGACAGACCAGCTTCAAAAGAGAACAAAGCCAGAGAATCCACATAGGGAAAAATAGGAGACTGAGCAAGCAGAAGTAAAAGCAACTCCGCCATCCCTGAACAACAGAATTAAAGAGGGGAAAAAAGTGGGGAGGAGAGGAAAATCTACACAAATCAAGAAAAAACAAAAGAAGAATATGGGTCTCACACAGACCCCTGGGAGGTCAGACACTGAGAAAACAGACTTCGGAACACAAGCAATGAGGAGCCCCCCAGAATAACTGGTCTAAAATCATAAACCCAGATTTCAAGACATTGATAGAGAGAATACATAGAATTGAGAAGAGACAAGAGGAAAAGAGGAAGGAGTTGATAACTGAGATAATAGCAGTAAAGAATACTGTGAATGAAGTTAATAACAAACTGATAAGCATGGAAAGCAGAATTAGTCAAGCAGAAGAAAGAAACTCAAAGTTTAAGGACCAAAATATAGAACTAACCCAAACTGTCAAACACATAGAAAAGAAGCTTTAAAAGAAAGAACAAAACAATCAAGAGATGAGTGATTATTTCAAGAGACTGAACCTAAGAGTATTTGGACTTCCTGAAGCAGAAAGAGAGACAGAGACCACCATGGAACAAACATTCCATGAGATTATTCAAGAAAACTTCCCTCGTCTCATCAGGATGCGACCATTCAAACACAAGAGATTCAAACAACCCCTGCAAGAAAACAAATGAGAAGACCAACTCCTAGACTCATTGTAATTTGCCTCAACAAAGTAGGTATGAAATAAAAAGTTCTAAAGGCAGCAAGAGAAAAAGGTCAGACTGCCTACCAGGGAAGATCAATTAGAATAGCAGCAGATTTATCTACAGAAACACTTCAGGCTAGGAGAGCTTAAAACCCAGTCTTCAAAGTTCCCAAAAATAAACGATTTCAACCAAGAATAGCCTACCCAGCTAAGCTAAGCTTCTTCAGTGAGGAAGAATTAAAATCTTTCCCAGACATTCAATCTCTAAGAATGTATGCTGCCTCTAGACCAGCTCTATAAGAAACCTTTAAGAAAGTATTAAACATAGGAGAAAGGGAAAAAAGAACGACAATACTCTTCATAAAGTTGCAGGAAAAAGATTGAAAACACACGTGAATCAACCCAAAAATCAAAAGAAAGACAACAAACAACAACAACTCTAAAAGAACCCCATGACAGGGATAAGTTCTCATGTTTCAATAATTAACCTGAATGTGAATGGACTAAATGCAACCACTGAAAAGACATAGAATGACAAAACGGATAAAATATCATGAGGCAACAATATATATTGTCTCCAAGAAACTCATCTCACCAGAAGGGACACTCACAGACTCAAAGTAAGAGGATGGGAAGTAAAATATGTAAAATATCAGGGAGATGAAACAACAAAGAAAAGCAAGAATTGTGATTTTAATTTCAGACAAAATACCTTTTAAGTGATCAAAAATTTCTTTAAATGCAGGAGGCCACTATAATGATAAAATGTTCAATCCATCAACAAGAAATATTCATCCTAAACATATATGTACCAAATATAGGAGCACCAACTTTCATAAAGCAACTTCTAGGCAAAATTTAAAAAGATATTGACTCTAACACTATCATAGTTAGGGACTTTAATACCCCACTCACAACCTTAGACAGATCAAGAGAAAAAATCATCAAGGAGATTTGGAACCTCAATGTGATTCTTGACCAAATGGACTTAACTGATACCTACAGAACACTCTACCTAATGACCACAAAATATACATTCTACTCATCACCACATGGAACGTACTCCAAAATCAACCATATCCTTGAACATAAATCAAGCACAAACAAATTTCATAAGATTGAAATTTTGCCATGAATCTTCTCAGATCACAGTGGAATAAAAATAAATATCAACACTAACAAAGTTCCCCCAAAGCCCAAAAAGACATGGACACTAAACAGCATGATGCTAAACAACTCTTAGGGAAACATGGAAATCAAAACAGAGATTATAAGGTACCTGGAAACAAATGAAAATGAAGAAACTTCTTACCAAAACCTCTGGGATGCCATGAAAGCAATAGTAAGTGGGAAATTCATATCTCTACAAACACACATGAAGAAAATGGAAAGATCACAAGTTCACAGCCTAACAAGTCACCTAAGGAAGCTGGAAAAGCGAGACCACCAAAACCCTAACTTCAGCAGAAGAATCCAGATCACCAAAATAAAAGCCCAAATCTGGGACCTAGAAGACAGAAAGATAATACAAAAAATCAACGAAACAAAAAGCTAGTTTTTGAAGGATAAACAAGATTGATGAGCCCCTAGCTAGACTGACCAAGAAAAAGAGAGAAAAAGTCCAAATAAACACAATCAGAAACACAAAAGATGAAGTCACATCTGACCCTGAAGAAATAC
>NW_007253824.1:1141211-1147217 GCF_000164805.1 Carlito syrichta | reverse complement strand
AAAAAAAACTACCAAAAAAAAAAAAAAAAAAAAATGGACAAGATGACTTTTGAGCAGAATTCTACAAGACATACAAGGAAGAACTGATACCAATCCTACTGAAAGTATTCCAGGTGATTAGGAAAGTTGAAACTCTCCCCAAATCATTTTGTGAAGCTAACGTCACATTGATACTCAAGCCAGGTAAAGACCCAGCAAAGAAAGAGAACTACAGGCTAGTATCTCTGATGAACATAGATGCTAAAATTCTCAACAAGATCCTAGCAAACCAAATTCAACAACACATCCCCAAAATCATCCACCCTGACCAAGTAGGTTTCAGCCCTGTGATGCAAGTCTGGTTCAACATTTGTAAGACCATAAACATAATTAAATACATCAACAAACATAAAAACAAAAACCACAAGATAATATCATTAGATGCAGAAAAGCTTTTGATAAAATCCAGCACCCCTTCTTGTTAAAAACTTTTGAACACCTAGACATAGATGGAACATATCTCAAAATAGTAAGTCATCTATGACAAAACCCACCACCAGCATACTGCTAAGCAGACAGAAATTGGAAACATTTCCCCTGAAAACTGGAACAAGACAAGGATGCCCACTCTCACCCTTCCTGTTCAACATGTTTTGAAAGTTCTAGCTAGAGCAATCAGAGAAGAGAGGGAAATCAGGGGTATCCAAATAGGAAAAGAAGAAATCAAGTTATCTCTTTTTGCAGATGGTATGATTCTATACCTCGAAAACCCAAGAGAATCTTTCAAAAACCTCCTTAAACTAATAAAGGATTTGGCAAAGTCTCAGGGTATGAAATAAATGTACAAAAGACAATCGCATTTCTATACACCAATAATAAAAAAACAGAAACCCAAATAAAAAGCACAATTCCACTCAAAATAACCACTAAAAAAATGTAATACCTTGGCATCTTCCTAACCAGAGACATGAAAGACCTTTACAATGAAAACTACAAAACACTGTTCAAACAAATCAAAAATTACACAAACAAGTGGGAAAATATTCCATGTTCATGGATTGGAAAAATCAATGTTGTTAAGATGTCCATTCTACCTAAGGCAATCTCCAGATTTAATGTAATACCCATCAAATTATGAGCAATATTCTTCTCAGACCTAGAAATGACAATACAGGAATTCATATGGAAACATAAACAACCACAAATAGCCAAAACAATTCTCTACAAAAAAAAAAAAAAAAACAGGAGATATCACACTCCCAGACTTTAAACTTTACTATAAAGCTACAATAATCAAAACAGCCTGGTATTGGTCCAAGAACAGGCATTTAGATCAATGGAATAGAATTGAGATTCCAGAAGCAAAATCTCAATTTCTCAACCAATTCATCTTAGACAAAGCCTCCACCACCAACCACTAGGGAGACGAGAACCTGTTCAGTAAATGATGCTGGGAAAACTGACTGATCACATGCAGAAGATTGAAACAGGACCCCTACCTATCCCCATACACAAAAAACAACTCTGGATCAGAGATCTAAAGTAAAACCTCAGACTATAAAAACCTTAGCAAATGTAGGAGACACTCTTATGGATATTGGAACTGGCAACCAATTCCTGATCAAAACCCCAAGTGCCCATGCCATAAGAGATAAGATAGACAAGTGGGACCTTATCAGACATACAAGCTTCTGTAAAGCCAAAGAAACCATCAAGAGAGCAGGGAGACAGCCCACAGACAGGAAAAAATATTTGCCAACTCTTTGTCTGACAAAGGTCTAAGATCTAGGATCTTCAAGGAACTCAATCATGCTGAAAAGAAAAATAAATAAATAAACAATCCCATTACAAAGTGCTCAAAAGATATGAATAGACAGTTCTCAACAGAAGACAAATGAGCAGCCAATAAATACAAGAAAAAAAAATGTTCAGCCTCACTAATCATCAAAGAAACGCCAATTCAAACTACACTGAGATACTACCTAACTCCAATTAGATGATCATCATCAATAACTCAAAAAATAACAGATCCTGGAGAGAATGTGGTGAAAAGGGAATACTTCTACACTGTTGGTGGGAGTATAAACTACTTCTGCCTCTGTGGAAAACGGTGTGGAGATTCCTAAAAGTTCTAAAAATCGACCTTCCATATGACCCTGCAATCCTACTGGGAATACACCTGGAAGAACTCAAATCACTGTATAAAAAAGATACCTGCACACGTATGTTTATCACAGTATTGTTCACAATAGCAAGAACATGGAACCAACAGTGCTGCCCATCAAAAGAGGACTAGCTAAAAAAATGCGGTACATATACATGATGGAATATTATGCAGCCATAAAGAAAAACAAAATCATGAACTTTGCAGCAAACTGGATGGACTTAAAGTCTATAATGCTGAGTGATCTTTCACAGAAACAATGAACTGAGTATCACATTTCATATTTTAAAAAAGGGATTGCCAGATTAAGTCACAAGATCCAAAAATATGTTTCCTTGAAGAAATTCCCTTTAAATATGAAGTCACAAATACTTATGAGTAAAAGAATAAACAATGTCAAAGCATGATAATAATAATCAAAAGAAAATTGAGATGATTGTATTAATATTGGGTGATTTATATTTCATAGTAAGGGTAATTATCAGAGAAAAAACATTTATTTTCATATTAATAAATGTTTTAAGTTATCAATAAGGCATAACGGTGCTTAATGATTATAGATATAACAAGATTTCAAAATAAAGGAAACTAAGTTTGATAAAACTACAAGATGAAATAAACAAAAGCTCACTTATAATCCAAAATGTTAAAACTCCTTTCTTGTAGAAAGAAAATCAGTAAAAATAAATAAATAAATAAAAGAAGAAGACTCAAATGAAACTTTTAATACACTTGGTAGAACAAGTGTATTTATGAAACACTTTACTCAGCAATGTGCACTATATTGAAATACATAACAGATATATATTGACAGACAATATTCTGGAAAAAAAATAATCTAACTACAGTAAAACTAAATTAAAAACCAACTTTAGAAATATATATGGGAAATAACAAGATACTATATTTGGAAGTTAAATAACATACTTCTAAACAAAATGAGAGTATAGAGAAATTAGAAAGTATTTTTTTAAAACCTTAAAAAACAGAATGAATCTAAGTTCATGAGCTGACACTAAAGTAGTCCTCAGAGGCAAAATTCTAGCATGAAATATCTACATGGGAAAAATGAAAGATCTCAGATCAACAATTTAGGCTAACAAATTAAAAAGCAGAAGCAAGGAGCAAAGTAATCCTCAAGGAAGAAGAAAGAAAATAATAGAGGTCAAGGGGAAGTTAATATAATAGAAAATTTGTTTTAAATAAATTGATAAAGCAAAAATTGGTTCTTTGAAAAAATTAATTAAATTAACAAAGCTACAGTCAGGTTTTCTTTGAAAAAATTAAATGAATAAAGCTACAGCCAGTTTTAACAGAAAAAAATAAATTAAAGTTGATTATGTCATATCACTCTAATTTTTTTACATAAAATTTAATGTTCTTTGATAACATTGTGCATTTTTATTTATAAATGTGGCTCTTGTGTATCTTCCTCTATGAAAGTTAGCTCCCAAAGAGCTGAGACACAGTCTATTTAGATTTTTCTTTCAAATTTCTGAGCATATTTCATAATTCTTGATGAAATAAAAGGCTGCTGGTGAGCATGTGGAGAAAAAGAACGTTTCTACACTGTTGGTGGGAATGCAGACTAGTACAACCTCTTTGGGAGACAATGTGCCAATTTCTGAAAGAACTAGAAACTGACCTTCCGTATGACCCAGCAATTCCCCTATTGGGAATATACCCAGAGGAACTCAAATTATTCTACAAAAAAAATACCTTCACACGTATGTTTGTTGCATCTCTATTCACAATAGCAAAAACATGGAACCAGCCATGTTACCCATCAAAGTTAGAAGGGATTAAAAAAATGTGGTACATATACACAATGGGATATTATGCAGCCATAAAGAAGGATAAATATATGGACCTTGCAGCAACTTGGATGGATTTGGAGTCGATCATACTAGTAATCTATCACAGAAACAAAGGACAGAGTTTCATATGTTCTCACTCATAAGTGGACCTTGAAAAATCATAATGCTATAAGAAAATGATTGACGTTAGTGGAAACTGTCAGGGTTGGGGTGGGGTGGGATTGACAGCTGAGGGAGACTGCTAGGGGAGGGAGGAGCATACCTCACCAACAAGGGTACCTGCATGATCAATGTTTGTATACCTAACCCTGAATTGTACCCCACATCTTTATAATAAAAATTTTAAAAAAAGAAAAGAAATGAAAGGCTAAATAGTGCTCGATAAATATTTTTGAAATAATTTCATTTTCAAGAGTTTGGGGAAAAGCAATCTTTGTGTTTTCATTTGAAAAAAAATTGGTGTACAAGAAATTTTATATTTTTCCTAAACTCTGCAAATTACATGTGCCTGAATTGATATTGAGGCAATATTACCATCACTTTCATCTTAATATGTAGGACGTTTTTCCTCTTATTGGTAAGCATGAATAGTAATTAGCTACCTTTCTGCTTGTCTATGCGGCTTCCCCAGGCATTCATTTGATTCTCTGACTCTCATATTAAGACTCCTGCTAAATAGTTTCACTATGTTCTCTGTTAATTCAATAAATTATTCATGCAGACATAGACTTTCAGAAGACAGATATCCATTCCTCAACAGAAATGGTCCATTTGAGATTATTTTTTCTCACAACTGGTGTAAACTACTTGAAAGCAAAACTGCTTTTAATTCCCCACCATGTTGAGTGAAATGGATCTTCTTTAGGAGTGAAGGAGCATTGTTGATTGACTGATTCATCCTCTGGGTTTGCAAGAGTTTCTGGATAAAGAAATGCATTATCACTATACAACTGACACATTGCCATTTAGCTGTGAGAAATTCAGTTTTGGAAACCGAGGAAGATAATCTGCCAGCCCTATAGTGTGTTGAATATGCCACAAAATATCAAGTTACTAAGAGATGATTAATAATTGTAAAATAGTTTTTTATGTAGATTTTAGGAACAGTGAGAAATAGTGCTCGGGTTCATAAATGGCACGGTTCTGGGTCATTTTATTTAAACATTGATAATTTGGATATTGCATAATATTTTATCAAAGTGAGGAATAAATATCAAGGCTGATTAAATTAAATACGCAATAAATGTAAGCCTCTGAAGATATTTTGCTGCACAGGTTTAGTATCCTAGTCTTCAAAAAATACATAAATAAAACTTCAACCATTATCTACTATTTAAATTTTAAGATAAATAATTGTGTCAAAGTAATTTAATCTTCAGAAAATAAAGAATATACAATGTCACCGGAGTGTATAATAATTCTCATTAGTACCACAATGAATCCCTCAAAGACAGGCAGACAGTTTAACAGCCAGTAGAGAAAGCCATAATCTGAGACAAATTCAAGAGAAAACAAATGCAAAATATGAAGACCTTTGGGGAGACTCAAAGATGAGTTGTTTGGCTTGCATACACTTGGGGTACAGAAGTAGCGTTGATCAAATTTCAACGTAAGGTTTAAATGGGTCAAATATCCAAACCCTAGAAATTCACTTATAAAAGTTGATATCCTAAATACATTTCCATGACAAGTGGACTATAAAGTAGATGATATTGTCTTGTTCAAGACTGGATACTATAATTAGAAATTTCGTCACATCTCTGTTCCTCATTTTATTTTTGTCAAGTAGTAAATGTTTTGTTCCCTGAAGCAAATTTAATTTACAAGGAACTTACAATTTGTTTTTACCCTCTGTCTCATTTATAAAACAGTTAAGAAATGTATAAAAATAAATAAATACTATTGTAAATTAAACTGTGCAACTAAAAAAAGTATAATTTCATCTTTCTTTGTTTTGCTCTCAAACACAAGAAGGACTAGTGTGTGTGTGTATGTGTGTGTGTGTGTGTGTGTGTGTGTGTGTGTGTGTGTGTGTGTGAATACCTG
>NW_007253824.1:1108461-1140334 GCF_000164805.1 Carlito syrichta | reverse complement strand
GAACCCGCGGGCTCAGACAATCCACTCACCTCAGCCTCCCAAAGGCGCGGGATTACAGGCAGAGCCATCAAGCCCGGCTTCAAATCTTTTTCAAAAGAAGGTTTTGTACACGTACTGACACCAGTAATACTTATAGCTATTTCCAATATTCCATTCCTTATGTTTCCCCTTCTGAATTAGTAAGATTTCTTTTCTATCTCTTAAAAGTATTATACTCCCTAGACCCTAACTATTGCAATTTTATGAAATAAATATTTTACAAATCCTAGAATTTCAAATATTTTATAAAGTATGATTATTTGTTCTTTAGTCATTCTGTTGCATTTTGGAGGCTAAGTAATTAAACATGAAATAGAAACACTTTTCTCCTGATGCAAAAAGCCAATTTGCAGCAAATATAGCCTGTTTGTCAAATGTTGCTTATGATTTTAATGAGGCTTATTCTCAGAATAAATGCATCTTCTGTTCATTTGACAGTCATAACACTATAAATGTTGGGAAAATAAAGTTCACCACCAAATCAGAAAAGTTAGTGGTTCTGTTGCATCCTGGGACACACTTCTCTGAAATCATTTATTTTCCACTGATATATTAAGCAAGCGTAGAATGTGTTGCCTTAATATAACAGCTATAAATTGACTAATGTATTATTGACTCGTGAAGATAACACGGTAATCTTTAAGTCATATTTTTAGAATACTTTATTAACTAGGCTACAATAAAAGATTATTCAGGTATGTGAAATGTGCATAATTTTTTAAATTACCTCCTATTAAGCTATTGAACTAAATGTTTAGAAACTGGTAGCAATAATACATGTTAGCATTGCGTTGGAATTAGCATTAGGAAAAGAGTATAAAATATATTATAAATCCATTAGGAAAAATGCTAAATAAATGAGCATCAAGGAATATGATATTAAACAAACACTTTTTCCATTATTCTTGACAATTTTTTGTTTTTCAAAGTTTATGTGTACAAAGTACCTAATAATAGAGGGTTGACCCATGCATGTGACAAGGTACATTTAAATGATCAGTACAAGATCACAAAAGATACTAAAAGAAACTACCATTGCATCTAAATTACTTTTCTACATAATGTCACTCTGTTATAAAGTATTTGCTAAGTTAATTACTTAAATAAGTCTTAATAATCAACATATTTATAAATAATAATATTAACATCAAGGACATATACCACAAGGGGCATATACCACATTATTCTCATCTGGTAAGTAAACTTGAATTTTTTTTTTCTTTTCATTTTTGTATGCTTGGTTTAAAATCATCGACTGTGCATTTCATAGCAGTTCGTATGAACTTAAGTACTAACCTTTAGAAAAGTCAACTGGACCCAGAGAGAAAAGGAATTATGAGTGGTCCAGCTTTGATCTTATATCCATTCTTGGACCTGACAATTGTAAGGAAGAAGAAAATATGAGTTGAGACCTGGTCTAACGACTAAAATCTAGTTTTAGCATAAACAATTACTTTCTGTTATACTCAAGAGTGATAATTAAGACTATCAATAGAGTTATACTCTAAAAAATAAATTGAACTTTCTATCGCATTTTCTTCAGTGTGACTAAACTAAGACAGGTCCCCTGCTAACTATAGTCCCTGACTTCAGTATTCTTAGAGGATTTACAAATAATTGTATTTGCAAATACTTTCTCTACACCATTTAGATGCATATAAATCTCCTTAAAAGCTTCTTGCCAGTTTTACAATCCAGCAATATCTTTCTCTAGGACCTCAGAGTCACCCCTTTGAAATGCAATGATCAAGAAAGATTGCTCCCCTATCTCTCAGTTTGAAGATAGGACCCTAACTTTGATAGCCTCTAATTAGCAAACATTGATGGCCTGATCACAGAAAAAAAAGTCTTTGTAAACTCAGCAATAATTCAAAATGCCAGACTCAACCCACTGCGCAAACATCTCCTGACATCCTCCAGTACTGTTTCACTAGTTCACTCAAAGGTTAGAATCTTCCTGCTTTTATTTCAGTGGAGTTCAGTTTAGTCTCTCTTTTTCCTATTGCAGTAGTCTTGTATAAAGTTGTTCTTACCTGTTGACATTTGCCTGTTTGCTTATTTTACTTTGACAATTTTCAGATGTCAGAAGTCACATTTCAAATAAATGTGACATTTTTTCAACAGTAATATTAAAATTACCAGAGTGACCTTTCTCTTTAGATTGCCATATGCTCACAGTACCAATTTTTGCTTAATCTTGTTGGCTCTACAATGCGGTATCTACGTTCAGGATGTTGGTAAGCATACCTGGCTGCTATTAGACTGACATGTCCAGATATGCACATCTTTACAAAACATTTTTAATTACCTTTTCAATAATGAAGCCAAACTTGACTTTTTTTCAGTGATGACCCATGATATAGAATAAGATTACTGCATCCTAAGTTAATTGAATCATTTTACTGACAGCTTACATAGGACATTTTATGTCAAAATAATAACCTATTTTAATTGTCATGATGTGGAAGAAATAAGAAACCTAGGTTTAATGTGAATACAAGTTTATGGCAAGGGACATATATCACATTATTCTTACCTGGTAAAAAACCTTGAAATTTTTTTTTCCATTTTTGTATGCGCAGTTTAAAATTGCTGACTATGCATTTTACAGCAATTCACATGAAGTTAAGTACCAACCTGTGGAAAATTCTACTGGACCCAGAGAGAAAAGGAATTATGATTGGTCCAGCTTGAATCTGATATTAATTCTTGGACCAAGCAAATGTGAAAAAGTTGTAAATATAATATGTTAAAAATGTCAAGTCCTTCAAGAATCCCTAGCTGGAAAATGGGGAGGAAGATAGGGGACTGGGGAGAAGAAACCATTTTCAGAATAAATAGGTCTGCTTTTAGAACACAAGAGATTTTGGCAAGAAAAATATAATGTTTCTGTTAAGAAAAATACCTTTAAAATGTCACCAGTGGTATTCAACTGGAAGTGATTCTGCCTCTTAGGGCACATTTTGCAAAGTCTAGAACATTTTATTGTCACATTGGCAAAGAAGGAGGGTGTAACTATTGGTGGATCTTAGGTAGAGGCCAGGAATGCTGCTAAATATTCTACATTGCAAAGTACAGTCACCTTCAGCCTCCAAATATGGATTATCCAGTTCAGAATGTCAACAGCTGAACATGGGAAACTCTGATATAGATCTACATTCTCAATGTTCCCTTGTTTCCTCAACTTTAGCTTATATAATGTAATTTTTCATTTTTAATCATGTTGATTATTCATTTCTTAGCACCTTTTAATTTTGCAATTCCCCTTGAACCGCACTGCACTATAATCTTTTCTGACATACTGGTTGTTCAGAAGTTACAAGTTGACCAAAGGATTCTTGGAAGAAATAAGAAAAAATAAATAAAAACCACAATTCTCTCCTTTGCATTTAATAAAAATATATTAGAAAGTATAATGGCAAAGATATGATTTTTTTTAAACTATTTTATGTATTACTCCATTAAAGCATATTTTATTTGTTTGATGTTTCCCCATTTCTAAAAATAAGCTCCTATAAATTTAGATTAAAATTTTAAAAACTATTTGACTCTTGTCTCTCTCATTTTTCTCGTCTATTAAGTTATCAAACCACCAATTAATTATTGTTCAAACATGTGTTTCCCATTATATATAACAACAGTGGCATTTCTTTTAATAACAGCAGGAATAACATCCAAACTAACACCCACAATGTTGGCATCTACTGTGTGTCAGAAAACGTACTAAGTGCTTTTCAAATAATATTAATTCAAAAAAATCCCTGCACGTTAGATACTATCATTCCCTTGTAGCAAATGTAGAAACTGTTTATCCACAGGTTTAAATAGCATGGCTATACTTGCAAAGATGTAAGAAGATAATCAGAATTTGGCATCACTTCGATTTGCATGCAAAATTATCTTATTTCTCCTTCAGGCATTGACATTTTTATCACCTCATTCCCATTCCATTGCCAACTTCATCCCAGGTTGGTTAGCTGTAGTGTTGGTCTCATTCCTCTGTAACCTTTTTTTTTTCTTTCTGTAGGTCACTCTTACACTCTCAAATTCTAATCATCTATGTTGACTGACTTCTCTTTTAATACTTAAAGCCCATTAAAATGCAACCGTAGATTATTTGATTGGAGTGGTCCTGAAAAAGAAAATCAGCTTTTACTCAATAAAATAGAAATCAAACAGGTTGTTTCATGTGTATAGTCAGGGTCTAGTCAGAAAATAATCCACTTCCGTGGTATTTACAACAAGACTAAATTAATGCAAGTAGTTATTTACAAAGCTAATAAAAGAATTAGAAATATAAGGAGACAATGAAGCACCCCAAACACCAGAAGGCAAGCAGCAAGAGTGTCCCTTTTACAGCGAGGCAGCAGGGACAGAGGGAGGAAGTCCAGCCTGGGCTGCATTCCCCAAGGAGAATCTACAATTGAAGTCAGAGAGGTCGAAGAACTCATTAGAAAGAAAGAAATATCTCTCATTCGCTCCCTTAATCCTACAGTTTCCTACCATTACCTCTCACAGTGAGAATCCTGCTGGCAAAGTGGTACGCAGGGAGGAAAGTTGAGAAATGAATGAGATCAGCCAGGAACTGCACAGTTAAGCTGTAGAACAAACTGCCAGCTAAGGTTCTGCTCTTCAGTACAGGAGACTGATTTCAATATGTGACTTCCCTTTATCCATTCTTACATAAATTTGATTCTTACATCTATAAGATGATATTAAATTTCCTTTAAACCTCTTACATCCTTCACTTCTGTTTTTTTTCACTTAATATTATTGTGAATAGCCATAATTAATGTTAAAGTTAATATATATATATCTTTAATTTGTAAAAGTTAAAATCATAGTTTCTCAGACAAATGTGTGTGTGCGCAATTTAAAAAAATGTTAGGAACAATTGGTTAAGTTAGATACAAAGCTAGTTAATATCCCACAGAGTCATATGACATAATATTTGAGGTTATTTTCTTCGGAAGAATAATTTTTAGTGTTACTCTTTTTCTATTTGAATTCATAGTGTATCCTTTTTTAAGGGTAATTCTTTTCTACTGGACAGAAATTATTTGCATCTCTTCCAGACCAAAATTTCTGAGTTAGCTTCTGTCCCTATAGAGTTGAATATGTCCTTTCAAGAAAACATTAAGCTCCTAAGCATGCTGCCTAGAGTCCCCTACTTCCCACACTGACTCTTTCTTAAGAACAAGATAAGTGATCACAGCTTACTCAATGATCACTCAGAATACTCCAAGGTTGGCATTTTTGAAAAGGAATTTTCTCACTACCTAAACTTACAATTTTTGTTTGTTTGTTTGTTACAGTTTGAATAATAAAGTCCATTCATGTGCTGAAACTTAAGGACAATATGATGATACTAAGAGAAAGGGCTTTTAGGAGGCAAGTAAGTAATGAAGACAAATTCCTTGTAAATTGAATTTAGATCTTTATAAAGGAAGTTTCACACAGCATTCATCTTTTTTTTTTCTTTTGCCCTTCTGTCCTTCCTACATGTGAAAACACACAGTTTCCTTCCAGAGGATACAGCAACAAGGAGCCATAATGCAAGCAGAGATTAAGTCCTTATCAGACATCACCAGCCAGCTAACTTGATCTTGAACTTCCTAGCCTACACAAATATAAAAAAATAAATTTCTGGGTTTTTTTTAATAAATTACCCAGTCTCTGGCATTTTCTTATTGCTATGCTAATGGACTAAAACACATTCCTTCCATCACCCTTGATATTTGTCTCTTCTGATTGTTGCCTTTGATTTTAATAAACTTCATTTTTTTCTCAACTAAAGTTTAGTAATTTGACAGTGAATATTGGATCTTATATCTTATTGTCACTCTCGATAGCATGTATTATCATTATGTGCTGAACAGTACAATTTTTCTTACCGCCTGGGTCTACCTTATTCTAGCCTGATGATAATAATAAAAGCTAAAAGAAGGAATTGAAGATAACAAAAGATTATGCCTATGAATTAACCTCAGGCTTGTGATAAGAGGTCATCTGCCTGAAATTTATGCAAAGATATTTGGAACCATTTTATGTCAGACTACTGTTTTATCATCCCATCTGCTCACACCAACCAAATATGCCTACAATTACTTTATGAAAAAATATGGTAGAATTTTGGTGAATCTCCATGAAAAGGGACATAGGTCATCTCAAGTGATTCACTATTTTTTACAAAAATTATTGATTTCCCACTGTGTGCTAGACACTAAAATCAGCACTAGAGATGCAGTGATAAACACACCTGCTTAGTCCTCTCTCTCACAGAGCATATGGTGTGAGGAAGAAATCGTTCCAGAAAGAATAGACATGAACATATGAATTTTAAAACACTTAGGTGAATACTGTGATTTCAGAAGACCAGAATTCTATGAGATTGAACTGGTCTTGGAGTAAAAAGAGAGGTTCAACACAGGCAATGACATTAGCTGAACAATACATAAGAGTCATGGGCATAAATAATGACCTTTCAAGTGTTATTTGACAATTTTATTTTGCCTACTACCTTCTAACTATACAACCTAAAACACTAAATTGAGAAAACTGTGTCTCAGTTTTCTCAATTATAAATTGTCATAGCAGTCTTATCTTTCTCATAAGACTTTTCTTTTCTGAGAATCAGTAAGCTATATAAAGCAATTTAAATGAGCATAGCACATTAAATTATTCAATTTTTAATGTCATTATTATATTGAATAATACACAAATCTATGAATAGCCTTTAAGCTGAGAAATATAAGGAAAACAGTTATAAGGTTGTCAAGCAAGACAGCTGAGAGATGATCATCTCTTAGATTATGGAAAGACAAAAAAAGAGAATTGAAATATCGTTAGAAGGTGGAACAGTGAGGACCTAATAAGAGATATGAACCAGGAGAGAGAGAAGAAAGCAAAGAAACTGGCAGAGCTCTAGAGTAGGGCAGAAGTGTACTGTCATTCCCTCATAACGGAAAACAGGAACCACACAATGTGTATGGAATATGATCATTTCAATATTGAACATATTATTAGATTGGAGGTGCTTTATAATCATCCATCTGTCCACCCATATTCTCTTATACACATACATATATTTCATCTATTTAATAGCATTTTAAGTTGTATTATATCTAGAAATGATCTTAGAACTCAGATCTAAAAATGATCAGAATATAGATGATAATTAGGGCTAGGGTTACAGACAAACTTATTTATGGAGAAAAACAATGAAAAGAGCTGGATAACTAAATGTTCTTTACCATATGCTTTAGTGACTTGGTGATAATGTCATCATAAAGACTCTAATGGGAAAAGCAAATGGCAAATATGTATATGAGTTAACATGGCATTTGGTAAATAAATCTGTTTCCTTATGAAATCCATATGTATTTAGCATTAGAAAACTTTCAATGTTATTCTTCCATATTCATTATATATTTAGCATGATAAAATAAATTGTCAATTTGTTCCTGTTTCAAACTCAAAATAATCATTATTAAAATTAATTTAATATTGTTATTTATGTATGATTATTTTCTTGTCATTATTATAGCAAACAGAATATCTGAGTCAGACAATCATCTAAGACCTTTTCATATATTGACTCATTTAATTTGCACAATAACCCTATGAGATAGATACTTTTCTTAATCCTATTTCATAGACAAGAAAACTATGACACAGATATTTGGTAATTCACTCTACTTAGACATTGTGCGGTGAAGCTCATATTTGAACCCACTAGTATGGTTACATAATCCATACCAATAATGGTGTGATATTATTGCATACGCATAGAATTAAATGGTGAGTAAGTCTGGTCTGACACACTTGAAATTTCTGATATTTAGTATCATGCTACTTTCATGTATATGCATGTATATTTAAATATATAAATATGAATGAGTTTTATAAAGCAACTTGGTTGATTAAAAATTTGTTATTACTTCGAAAGTATTGTATCACCTAGTGTTAAATCCTTCTTTAGTTATTTACTTATCTGCTGCAATTTCTTGAATATAACATGTTATTCCACAAACGATTAAAACTGGGAGATATCAGTACACCCCCCCGTACACACACACACACACACACACACACACACACACACACACACACACATTCATACACACACAGCAAAAATTATTAGCCTATGTATAAACTCATTTTGCCAATACATACTCCTACTACATATTAATACATGATATGTTATTGAGCATAAAGATAGGTAAAATGTTCAGGTAAAACTACAGCAAGCAGTATTTATCATTTCATTAACTTACAGTGTAGTCCGAATTTTTGAATTGTCATTTTTTAGTGACAAAATATTTAAGGTACTTGCAGAACAACTGCACATAGAAAGAATCAGTTACTTAGGCAAATGTGTAAAAGAATGATATATTCATTGTGCTCATGAAATGTCTTTGTATATGACAATAAACATTCATTAACAGATCGTTTTTTCTCTTTGCATTTCCTGAATTATAGCACATACTGGCTCACATATCATGTATTCCATTTTGCGTTGTCCTAAACACACTGGCAACACAGAGTTTAAATGTAAACTGATTTCGGCTTTAGTGACAATTTCGGTCCCCTAAATATCTGTCCTTCCATCAGGATTTAAGCACCTTTTATCCTCTATATTTGGAGGTGAAATGACTGAGAGCTCTCCTTTTGTACCAATACAGTATATCTTTACAGCTTCTGAATTACCTCTTTGTATTCTTAACTATGGGTTGAACAGGAGCTACTGAGAAAGATATACGGTATTGTACCCAAGTAAGCCTGAGGATAAACGTGATAAAGAAAAAATCTGAAGTCAGTGGAATGGATTTCTCTTTGTATCATGTATTTGATGAAAACATTTCTACGATGGTTCTTTATTTTATACTCTTATCAATTTTCTAAAACTATTTGTATTTCTGACATATCAGATTACCTTATCTATAAAGTTTATCTTTTCCACACTATATTTGAGCTTGAAAAAATATTCTATTTTATATGTGTCTATTTGAAATTATACAAGGCTGAGTGTATTTCAAAAGGGATATGTTTCCTTTTAATGTTCTTTTTAGCCTCAGTATAATGTCTCAAATAGGCTAGAGTTTTTAGTCTTTGTATTCTCTTTCTGAGTTGCATTTTTTCAATTTCCTGGCGACCTAAAGCATTGCTATTAGTGTTAGTCGCACCACTAGGATGATTTGCATTTTTTTCAAAGTGATTTGATCAATTTGAAAAATATGAACAACTACTTTAGTAAGAAATAAATCTGATGGTTGAGGCTTAGTGAATTTTCAAGGCTCTAAAAACTTAAGGCAATTCAAGGCTATAAATTATCTTATTGTTCTTAAGAAATATCTTGTAAAACAACGTAATACAAAAACAGGAGCAAACTGGTTTTATTATTTATTTTTTGGCAGACAACTTTAAGTCTGTAGGTATAAGAGATTTGTACTTGTTCTTTCAACATAGAAAAAGTTTTTGAAAAGGTGCACATGATTTCTGAAGTTATAAGTGTTTTCTTTTTCCTTCAGAGGTTTTTATAATTGCCAAGTATAAGGAAATAAGTCTCATAAAACATTAGTGTATCAGTGCCATTTGAAATGGAACTAATTTGCGATAAGTTGAAACCCATAGAAAAGGAGGATACAGTAATTGAAATTTTATGTTCCCAAGACAAAAATCTTTAGAGTATTCTAAAAACAGAAAGGACATGTTTACATGCTCATTTTCAGACAAGCATGGTTGTATTAATAATCCAAAATTTCTAGTATGGATTCATATGTAAACCCATAACATCAATCTCTGCAACTTATTTATTTATTGTGACACATTGTAATTGTACATATTTCTAGGCTACAGTTTGATAATTTCTGTTCATATATATGTTCATCATACATAATGAACAAATCAGAGTATTTAGTATATCCATTATTTCATGCATTTATTATTTAGTTCTTGTGAGAATATTGAAAAGCCTCTCTTCTGGCTATTTTATGATACATAATAGTTTACTGTTAATCATTGTTACATTACAGTGCAATAAAACACTGTCTTATTTCTCCTAATTGTAACTTTGCATACATTGATCCCCACTGTTCTGCTGTTTGCTCTTATGATATAATGTATTTTATATATGTGTGTGTATATATATTCCAAATGTGAATGGAATGCGATTCTGGGGCATTTGTCTTTCTGTATCTGGCTTATTTTACTTAACTTAATGCCCTCCATATACACCCACATGATCACAAATGACATTCCTTTTTTTATGGCTAAATAATATTCCATTGTGTATATACACAACTTGGGTTGATTCCATATCTTGGCTATTGTAAACAGTGCTGCAGTAAATATGGGAGTGCAGATATCTCTTTGACATACTGATTTCATTTCTTTAAATGCATACCCAGCAGTGGGATTACTGGATTATATGAGTTCTATTTTTAATGTTTTGAGGAAACTACATTCTGTTTTACATACTGGCTGTACTAAATTACAATCTGATCAACAGTGAACAAGTGTCCTCTTTTCTCTACATCTTTATTAACATTGTTTTCCTTTGCGTTATTGATTTAAAAAATCATTCAAATGGAATAGATGGCATCTTATTGTTATTTTGATTTACATTTTTTTCTATGATTAGTGATATTGAGCATTTTTTCATGTACTTGACCATTGTATGTCTTCTTTTGTTAAATATCTATTAACATATTTTGTCCACTTTAAAAATCAGGTTACATGCCATTTTTTTCCTGCTGAGTTGTTTGAGTTTCTTACATATTCTGGATATTAACCCCTTGCCAGATGTACACTTTGCAAATATTTTCTCCCATTTTTTTAGGTTGTCTCTTCACTCTGTTAATAGTTTTCTTTGCCATGCAAATCTCTTTAGTTTTATGTAATTCTGTTTGTCTATTTTAGCTTTTAAGGTCTTTTCTGAAAAATCATTGTCCAGCAATGTCATAAAACAATTCTCCTGTTTTCTTATACTTTCTATAGTCTGGGGTTTGACTTTAAACCTTTAATACATTTTGAGTTAATTTTTGGATATGGGAGAGATAATAACCTAGGGTTATTCTTCTGCCTGTGGATATCCAATTTTCCCAACATTATTTATTACTGAGACTACGTTTTCCCCAATGTGTATTCTTGACACCTTTGCCAACTATCAGTTGACTACAACTGTGTGGATTTATTTCCTGGCTCTCTTTCCTGTTCCATTGGTCTATGCATCCCTTTTAATGCCAGTATCACATGTTTTTGTTTGGTTGGTTGGTTTTGGTTATTACACCTTTGCGGTCTATTGTGAAGCGTTGTGATGAATCAAACTTTGCTCTTTTGTTTAGGATTGCTTTGTCTGTATAGGGTCGTCTGTGGCTCCATATGAATTTTAAGATTTTTTTCTATTTCTATGAAGAAAGTCATTGGTATTATGACAGGTTAGCGTTAAATCTGTAGGTTGCTTGGGGTAGTATGAACATTTTAATAGCATTAATTCTTCCAACCTCTGGACATGGGATATCTTTCCATTAATTCGTGTCTTCTTCAATTTTTTATTAACATTGTGTAGTTTTCAGTGCAGACATCTTTCACTGTTTAGGTCGAGTTTATTCCTAGATTTCTGATTTTTTTTGGGGGGGAGAACTATTGCATTTAAAATGTTTCTTGATTATTTTTCGGATAGTTCACCATTAGCATAAAACATTACTGATTTGTGTATGCTTATTTTGTGTCCTGCTACTTTACTAAATTTGTTCACTAGTTCTAACACGTTTTTTTGTGTGAAGTCTTAGGATTTTCTATACATAAGATCACATCATTTATAACCAGAAACAATGTGACTTCCTCCGGTTCAATGTAAATAACTTTTGAAAAACTGAAATCTTCTCTTCAGTATAGTGTTAGCTGTGGGTTTGTTATATGTGTTTTAGTTCTGTTGAGATAGTTTTCATCACAGTGAATGTTGAATTTTGTCAAATGTTTGTTTTGCATTATTGAAAAATCATATGGCTTTTGACATATTTTTGTTAATGTAGTGAATCGTACTTATTAATTTCCACATGTTGAATCATCCTTTCATACCAGGGATAAGTCCCACTAGATCATACTAAACAATCCATTTATTTATTTATTTTGAGTTGGAGTCTCATTTTTGTCACCTAGGCTGGAGTGTAGTGGCATGCTTACAGCCACCACAGCCTCGACATGCTGGGCTGAGGCTATCCTTCCGCCTCAGCCTTCCAAGTAGTAAATGATCTACTTAATGTCCTATTTAATTAGGTTTGCTAGCATGTTAGTGAGAATTTTTGCATTCAGGATCATCAGGAACATTGACCAGTAGTCTTTTTTTGTTGTGTCCTAATCTGGTTTTGGAATAAGGGAAATGCTGGTCTCATGATATCCATTTGGAAATATTCCCCCTTCTTCAATTTTCTATAGTAGTTCAAATAATAGTATTAGCTTTTATTTAAATGTTTGATAGAATTTGGGTCCTAGACTTTTTTTTATATGGAAGACTTTTGATTACTGATTTAGTGTCCTAATTTATTATTGATCTGTTCAGATTTCCTATTTCTTCATAATTTTTTTTGGATTGTATGTATCTAGGAATATATTCATTTCTTCTATGTTTTCAAATTTGTTGGCATATAGTTGTTCATACATCTCTTATTAGCCTTTATATTTCTGTAACATTGATTTTAATGATTCCTTTCCATGCATGATTTTATTTACCTGGGTTTGTTGTCTTTTTTCTTTGTTAGTCTAACAAAGGTTTTATTATTTTGTTTATCTTTTCAAAACACCAACCCTTTGTTTCACTGATATTTTGAATTGTTTTAATTATTTATTTATTTTAGAACTTACAGGGCTTATTCTTGCTCTGAACTTTATTGTTTCCTTTTTACTACCAATTTGGGTTCCAGTTTTCATTTTTCTAGTTTCTTGAGGTGTATGGTTATTTCTTAGAAAGCTGGGGGGTTTTTTCTGTATTGATATATGCATTTATTGTTATGAACTTTCCGCTTAGGACAGTTTTTGCTGTGTCCCATAGGTTTTGGTATGGTGTGTTTCCATTATTGTTTGTCTAATTTTTAAAATTTTCCTTTTAATCTTTTAAATTTATTCATTGGTTATTTAGGAGCATGTTGTTTAATTTCTATGTATTTCTCAGAATTCCAAAGTTGTCTTATCATTGATTTTTAGTTTTATACCATTGTGATCTGAAAAGACACAACATAATTTTTATCTTTTCAAATTTGTTGAGATTTATTTTGTAGCCTAATGTGATCACTCTATTCTGCAGAATGTTCCATGTGTTGTAAATAATAATATACATTCTGCCTCAGTAAGATGGAGTGTTTTCTCAATGTCTGTTAGTTCTGTCTGATCTATGGTGTAGCGGATGTGTAATTGCTTTGTTGTTGTTGATGATTTTCTGTCTAGATGATCTGTCCATTGTCAAAAGAGAGGGGTGGAAGTCGATTATTATTATTCTATTGCAATCTGTCACTTTCTTTATATCTAATAATATTAGCTCTATATAGTTGGTTCCTCTGATGTTGGGTGTATATAATTTTACAATTGTTATAACATTTTGCTAGATTGATCCTCTTATCATTATATACTGGCATTTTGTCTCTTCTTACAATTTTTGATTTGCAGTCTATTTTATCTGAGTCTGGCTACTCCATACTTAGATCAGTTCTCTTATGGTTTCCATTTACATGGAATATATTTTTCATTCTTTCACTTTTCATTCTATATTTGTCTTTCATTGTGAGATGCATCTCCTGTAGACAGTATTTAGTTGAGTGTTCTTTTTCATTCATTTAACCAATTTATGTATTTTAAACGTAGAATTAAATTGTTTAGTGCTATTATTGATAATCTAACTCTGCTATTTTGTTAATTGTTGGGAGCATTGCACCGGGCTTTGGTTCTAGGGGACTTGTTAGCATGGTTTCCATAGAGATTCTTTAGCTACAATTCTCCTCTTCAATACCTGTAGTTGTCTCAGTGACCTAGGCTGTGGAAATTTGTGATGGTTGTAGTGTGCATTTGCTGGGGGAAGGGCACAAGTTAGATTTTATGCCAGCTGCATGTGGGTATAGCAGGCCAACAGGTGTATGGCGGAATCTCCAAATAGGTAAGGTCACTGCTAGCTGAATGTTGAACTGGGTTTCAGTGCACATACCAAGTCGTAAAAGTCTCTGGGTGTGGGACTGACTCTGGGCTTGCTGCCTTCTGAGGGCAGATATTGGCTAACCAGGAGGTTGCACATGGCTTCCCCACAGTGTGGTCCCACTTGTTTCCCTGAGAAGTCCAGTTCTCTGGGGATTCAGATGTGCAGGTTTTAGTTTTTCCTTCAGGTAAAGGCCAGGCAGACAGAGTGCTGCCGTGGACTCCTATGTGAATGTAGTGGATTGACCCCGGGGTCTCGAGGATAGAGAAGGTTGATTACTGGCTTCTAGAGCAGAATGCACTTAATTTGTGGTCCAGTTTCATGATAGTGCCAGGTCATCGCTGTTTATGTTGGAGAGATGGGGTATTCTGAGGGAGTCCTTGCTTTGAGGCAAAGCAGACTTATCCACACTGAATCCAAGGACTTTGAAGGTTGAGAAATCTGGTAACAATGACTGCTGGCATCTGTGGCAATAATGGGGTTGCCAAGAGTCTCTAGTTTATCTTTCCCTGTAAGAAATCTCTCGTGGTTTCTATCTCATCCCTGTGGAGATGGCAAGTAGAAGAGACAAAATGCCTTGCTTCCCTCTCCATGGTGCTGTCCTGAACTTCCCAAAGATTTATCTGCTTTCCTGGGGCTCTCCAGGTTACCTCCTCAGTCACTTCAGTCAAAATAAAGTGTTTGTTTGCTGTTTGATTCTTTGGAGGGTAGGAGGAACATGTGTCACATGTGTCAAGCAATTCTATTTGGTCATCTTGCTGATGTCATCTTGCTGATGTTTATTTTTTTTAACACAGTGACAATTCCTTCAAAAGTATTAACAAAATTTTTCATTTGACAACTACTTGGTGAAGGAAGAGGGTTTTTACTAAATTCAAGAATGTGAATTAGCATTCATCAACTCATTAAACAAACATTCATCTGGTGTTTTCAGAATGTGTACTGTGTCAGTGACTAAGCTAAGAACTAAAAACACAGGACCTAAGGTGAAAACCACTGTTGAGGACGTTATTAGAGGAAGAACTCTAATACCAAGCAAGAAATGTGAGTATTATTGTTTATGTAGAGTCTTAAGGGCATACTTATTTGGCAGAATTAGGTAGGAAAATCCTCACTGAAAATGGGAGACATTTGAATGGAATGTTCATAATTAGCATTTGAGTGGATATTCTCTTTTCCATAGTCCAATTTACCTATGAATTTTTCAATCATTTTAAATCAATTATAGGAATTAACTGAGAATCAATGTGCAGACATAGAACTGATGATTTGATGTATGAAAAGGGTTGATATGTATCAGCTTTTGTTGAGCAAAATAAAGACGAAGTGAGCAATGATTTTAGCCATCTGCTATGACTGTGTGCACAATGAATCTACTATGCCTACCATCCATTCTTACATGTAATTTTTGGTAATAAGATGGCTTTCTCTTTTCTCACATCCTCTCAATCCCCACCATTAAACTTGCAAATAAAGTGGAAGGACCACAGATTAAAAGGTAAGGTAAAACACTTTCTTCTTATTATGGGTTCGTGACGGAAAGCTCATAGTAGTGTGTATCCCATGATTCCTTCTCCAGACTCCTTCACCATGTGAGCAGGTAATTGCTGCATTGTGTGGGGGAAAGGAACAGAAAATTTAAAATAGCTTTTATTCCCTTCAATTTAGAAGTATAGATAATGAGCACTGGGTGAGGACAAAGTGACAGAGGCTACAGGAAGGTCAGAGTCGGCTACTGGCACACAACAGGTGTGACTGAGAGAAACATACAATGTACCCAGTTACTGATGGCAGAAGTCAGTCCAAAAAGAGAGTAGAATGCACAGAAAACTGGCCACAAGGCAGAGGATGGAAGAACGTGCACATCAAGAATTAATGCATGGACCCCAGAGCTCCAATCACCCCAATAACAAGTAATTACCATCATAGTTTATCTGTTAGCCATTGTGAAGAGGAGAAACTAGGAAAAACATGAAAGAATAGGCAATTAGGTTTTTTTAAAAAAGTTGGGTTTTTTTAAAAACATGAACCATGAGAACAAAATGTAAATAGTACTATATTTCAGACACTGCCCTAAATCTTTACACAAATGATTTACAGTTTAAAATTGCTTGTTCAATTATTCTACATCTTATACATTTAACAAAATGTCACATTGTGCTCCACTAACACAAACAATAATTATCTTGTCAAAAATAATATTAATTAAAACAAATTTTTTAAAAAAGAAAACATGCATGAAGGAATAAATATAGAGCCTGGCACATTGTTGACCTTAAGTAAATTTAAGTGGCCTTATCTTAAAAACTTTGAGGTCACTGAGACACTCGGAGGTGAAAGAACTGGTCCAGGACTGCCAAGCTTGAAACCCAAGCAGTCTGGCTCCAGAGCTCACCTGTGGAAACCATCCATCATACTGCCTTTCTGTGTGACCAAAGGAGAAAAGGATATGCATTCCAATAGCATTGGAGTAATATTTATTGTTGTACTACCAAAGCCATACATTTGCACATCTTATAATGATAAAATAATGTGGGGACTTGTTTTTAATTAATTTTGTTTATATATTTATTGGGGTGTATTGATATATAAAAACTGTACATTTCTAATGTATACAGTTTGATGCGTTTGGACAGATGCATACACTCACAATACAATGACGACAGTGAAGGTTGTAAATAGAGCCACCCCCTCCTAGTTTCCCTGTGTACCTTAGTTTTTATTCTGTTTTGTTTCCTTTTTTGTGGTAAGACTACTTAACATGAGATCTATGCTCTTCACACGTTTCTAAGTGCACAGTATCGTAGTCACTTTAAGCACAATGTTGTACAGCAGGTCTCTAGAACTTGTTCATTTCGTGTGACTGCAACTTTATGTCCAATGAATAATTGCCAATTTCCCCCTCTCCCCAGTCCCTGGCAACCAATTTTCTGTTTTCTGTTTCTCCAGGTTTTAATATTTTGGATACCTCATGTAAGTGGAATCATGCAGTCTTTGTCCATCTGTAACTGACTTATTTCACTTAACATAATTAGTCTCACAGATTTATCCATATTGTCCTAAATTGTAGCGTTTCCTTTTATTAAAGATTGAGTGACATTTCATTATATACTACATACATTTTCTTTATTAGTTAATATGTCAGTTGGCACTGGTGTCATTTTCATATATTGACTACTGCAAATAATGCTGCAATGAACTTGAGAGGCCAGATATCTATTTGAGATTTCAATTTCAATTTTTAAATATGTAACCAGAAGTGAAATTGTTGAATCATATACTATTCTATTTTTAATCTCTTGAGGAATGCCCACGATGTTTTCCATAGCATCTGCACCATTTTAAATAAAGTTAAAGGGATTTCTTAACTTTTGATGTGTGTGCGTGTGTGTGTGTGTGTGTAATATATATGCAATTTTATTGTAACTCTTTGAACAGCATTCAGTATATGATGTCTCAGATAAGTTTTAAGTATGTCATCTTATTAATTAGATACATACAGAAATATGTGGGGACATGATTTTTAAAAAAACTAAAATTCTTATTTAATTCTTACAATAAATTTTGACATGAACTCAGTTATTATTTCCAACAAGGTGACAGAATTAATCACCTGCATTCACATTTTGGAACATTGTTTATCTCATGGCTAAAAGAACAAATTTATAAGGTATGCATGAAGCATAAGATATGCAATCTATTTTCATAAAATAATTCCAAAAGGGCATAGAAAATTGAACTTAGCAGGGATTTTATCAACTGATTTTATTTTTATTTTCTTAAAAAACTCATTTATTTACCCTCAGACTACTTTAATTAATGGAGTTTACCTACTTATTATTTTTAAAACATGGCATTTTCATATTATAAAAGTTTAAGGAAAGCTTGGTATCCATTCTCCACAATCTTAGTGAAATTTTTAAATATTTCATCTCAACTTATTTTTCTGTTGACTTTTGCAGTTGCAGTGATACCTTTGGTACAATATAGATAATATTATAGAAAGTATATTTTTCAACATCATTAAATCATTTCTCTGTGCATAATATCTGCTTGTGTGTCTATGTTAAAATTTACTAAACATTCTCATATTGAAGGATATTAAGCATACCAATAATTTGCTATGGCCAATAATGTTGCAATTAATATTGTTTTCAATAAATATTTGTTTACATTTTAGAGCACATATTTTTAGTTTTTGTTTGTTTTTTATTTGTTTGTTTTCTTTTCTTTTTAATTGGAGTCTCACTTTATCACCCAGGATGGCCTCAAACTCCTGGACTCAAGCAAACTCTCACCTCAGCCTCCCAAAGTGTTGGTATTAAAGGCATGAGCCACTAAACTCGATCTAGGATAGATGGTCAAATGAGGGAGAGATTATTGTTCATTGATTCATTCTATAAATATTTATAAAACAATTAGTATGTGTCAGGTTTTACTCCAGGCACATGCAGCAATGAAATCACAAACACACATGCATGCATTCATACACTTCTTTTAATAAATGTTATAGTAGAGGAGACAGATAAAAAAGCAAATCAACAAATAAAAGTGTAGGTCAGCAATGGGAATAGACATTGACACAACCATGTTCTTTTTATTGGATGATTAGGGAAGCTACTTCTAATAAGAGCTTCATGAGTGACATGTACGAAATAAGCAACCCACAGAGAAGGGAAACCCAGACAGAAGAAAGGTTTGCAAGTCTTTGTTCTAGGGATGCTCAAGGAGAGAGAAGGTCATGCAGGTTGATTTAGAGTGAGTAATGGGGAGAACAGTAGGACACAAAGTAAAGTCATAGAAAACAAATAGACAACAAAAACAGCTCATTTAGGACCTTGTATCTCATCACTTTTTGAAGACTGAGGCAAAGAGTACCATTTTCACATTCAAGTCTTCCCACTGTAATCAGCAGAAATCTTGGTTTATATGTATGGAAGTGGTTGACATCTGTCCTGTTATTTTAATGAGTCTTTTTTTTTTTAATTCTAGCAAAAATCATACATTTTCTGTTTTTTAAACATGTATGTTTCAATTTGCATAAATTCTTCTATTTATGTCACTGGAGTTTAATATTTCTCATCAAATTTTATAAGAGACAGCCATATTAAAGATATCAAACATAAGTTTATATCATTTGCTAAAAACATGATATAAAAACATGATATATGATATAAAGCACTTATTTTTTGTAACTAAATAATTTTTCATTTGTAATGGCTATTTTGATATTTAATGTTAGATTTAGAAAGCATTTTTAAATGTAAGAAATTATATAGCTGTTCACACAGAGAAATCTAATCATAAAACAATTTTTAAAAGTTGCTTAAAGCACTTAAATTAATTTCATGTTTTAACTTGATTTATGAAGACTGACCATCACACTAATTGAATTACTTGGACCCTATTTTTTATAGCTAATGCTCTGGAACATGTGTTCTAGATTCAACTGCCTACAAAAGCTATACAGAAGACTTGAGTGAGTAAGACAGCTTGGCTATGAGACAGCAGTGAATGTGAGTCCTCTGGGAATCTCAGATACCACAGGTAGACTAGGCTTAACACCTATAGCTAACACCTAGAATCTATTGAAAATAATATGATGGTGAGAGTGATTAGGGGAAAAAAGTTACCTGTTTACATAAAGCAATTTAACACAGTTTTTGTTGCCCAGAATTTGATGGAGTAGATAATGCCTTCACATATTATCTAATTCAGTGAGAGAAAGCTACCTGCAAATCTGTTTTTCTTATGAAGCGGAATTTGAAGAGATAAATATCACTCCCTCAGTAAGATAACATTATTCATTGAAGAAATTTTCATCTAAACCAAATTTTTTAGCTTACACAGTGGACACATCAACAGATTAACTAACTCAGTTAAATTTACAAGTTGCATTTTTTTCTGGGATTTTTGTATTCAAATTATTCACCATTCAAAACATGTAAAAATTAGTACACTGAAATGTCTCCCTTACACCCTACTGTCTAACAACCAAATGAAATGCTCCCTTCCTAATCCTATTACTCAGATCCTTCATTCTGGCATAATTATGAGGTATTTTGGTAAGCTACTACTAGATATTTATACATAAATGTATATATACCGGGGTGCCAGAAAATCTGTACACATTTTAAGAGATGTAATCTATGTATTACTTTTCGAGGTTGAATTATGGAGGCAATGTGTAGTATAACATTCATTGAAAAGATGGTGTTAATCAAATGACTGCTAATGTCACCATGTGACAGGCAGCACAGTCAAAGAAACTGGTGGAAGCATGGTTGTAGCTGGAGGAGCACAAGGCCATTTTGAAGTGGCATTTGAAATCTGAGAACGTTGTGGAAGCACAATGAAAACAGAGGCATGAGTATGCAAAAGAACCTCCAACATTTCTACCAATTTGTGATGTTTGAGACACATGGCACTATGTGTGATGTGCACAAAGAAAGATCCAGGAGGCCTCACACAGCAGATCCTGCAATAGTTTGCCATAATCAGAGGAGTCTGGACACTGATGGTAACCACTTTGAGTACCTCTTGTAATTCCAGAAGTCAAACGTTACTTGTATGCATCTTTTATTATCAGTATATATTGAGTATTACAATTTTAATAGTTTTTCCTTTCTTAAAATATGTATACATTTTTGACATCCTCTGTGTGTGTATATGTATATAATATATGTTAGTATGTGAATATAAGATATATATAATATATGTAGCTCTATATTGATAATCAAATAAGTTCTAGTGATTTGTATTTTAGGCAATGTTATGAGTATCAGTTAACACAGATAGAGCATTTTCCAAGAACACTAGTATGTCACTATGATAAATTTTGAAAAGTAGAATTCAAAAGCATGGACATTTGGGATTTCAGTAGAATTTACCACTTCATCCTTCTTGGAGATTTTACCAATTTACATTCCCACCAGCATTTTATGACAGTTGCTACTTCTCTACACCCTTGCAGATATAGTGTGTTATAAAAATTCTGAATCTTTGCCCCTAGACACATTTATCTTATTTTGAGAGGTTTACTGAGTACAATTTGTAGTTCCTTTTTTCTTTTTTCTTTTGAACTGTTTATATCTTAGACCAATTTTTATTTGTTTGTTTGTTTTGTGGTTGTCTTTTTTAACTGAGAAAATGGTTCTTTCATTAATGAATGGTAAGGACTCCATATATTAGGGAAGTTATCTTTTTGCCTGCTATATATTTTGTAAATATTATACCCTGTTGCCTCTTATTTTTCTGATGGTACTTTTGCCATGCAGAATTATTTTATGTAGTCAAATTTTAATTATCTTCTTTTATAGTTTTAGGAATGTGGAACATTTATGGAAACCAACCACCAGCTTCACATTTTTAAAAGAATAAATAAACAATTTATTCTATTACATTTATTTTTTAATTTTGATGTTTAAATTTTAGATCCCTTAATAATTTCTTGTGTAAGATATTAGAAACAGTCAAGTTTTTACTTCCTGATTACTATTGCCCAGTTGTTCTAACCTCAAATATTAAATTATCCATTTTTTCTAGTGACTTGATATATAGCATAATACACGTTTATTCTAAATTTGGATCTTTTCTTGACTTTACATTCTGTTTCATTAATCTGTTTATATGTTATTAGTCATGACTAAAATTTAAAATTTTTTGAGACTATGTTAATATTTGATAAATGTAGTGGGCATTTGATTAGTCTTGTATTCCATTTTGATTCCTAATTATTCATAATGTTTACACTGATTTTTATTAATATGTTCACAATATAAATTTTACGTACATAAAAAAATCCCAAATCATAAGTATAGAGCCTGATACAAGCTACACACATTCATAAACCAAAGCCCAAATTAAGAAACAAAGCATCGATAGTATTCAAAAGTCTCTCTTATGTCTTATCCTTTCACAACATCCCACAAAGTGAACTTGCTACCTTGACTTCGAATACCTTATGAAAGTTTTGCATGTTTCTCTAACTTAAACAAATAGGTTATCCAGAATTGTATTCCTTAAGTTGTAAGTAGTTGGATATTCTCTAGACATTCTGTTGTTATTGATTTCTAGCTTACTCTCCTTATAGACAGAAGACATGAATCTTCACAATCTTTTAGATTTATTGACTCTTTAACTATGACTCATTTTCTGATTCATATTGGTTAGCATTAAATGTGCATTTTGTTTTCAATATATTGTAATTAGGTGAAGATTTTTAATTATGCTTTTCAGCTTCACTTTATTTCTTACTTTTTTTTAAACTTTTTTGTACTTGCTATTGAGAGAGATATTAAAGTTATTCGCGACTATAGATTTTTTTATTTCTACTGTGACATTATTTTATAATATATATATATATTATAGTAACATGCCTTCAAAATACATTTTATACATTTTATACTTGGAAGGCTGAGGCGGAAGAATCACCGGAGCCCAGCAGGTCGAGGCTGCGGTGGCCGGGAGTGGCCACTGCGCTCCAGTCTGGGCAACAGAGTGAGACTCCAACTCAAAAAAAATCTATCTCTCTATCTCTCTATCTCTCTATCTATCTATCTATCTATCTATCTATCTATCTAGATACCTATCTATCTAGATATCTATCTGTCTATCTATCTATCTATCTATCTATCTATCTAGATACTGCACGCTACCACGCCTGGCTAATTTTTGATTTATTGTAGAGATGTGGTCTTGCCAAGTTGCCCGGGAGGGTCTCGAACCCTCGGGCTCAGGCAATTCACTCACCTCAGCTTTCCAAGGCGCGGGATTACAGGCTGAGCCACCGAGCCCGGCTATAAAATATATTTTGAAGGCCTGTTACTGCTTGCATAGTTTTCAGATTAACCCTTCTTATCATAATAAAATATCTTATTTATCTCTTATAAAGTTTTGTTTTTGTTTGTAGCCTACCATTTGTAAAATGAGTATAACTATAAAAGCTTTCTTTAGGTTAGAGTTTTAGGAAATAAATTTTTTGCCCTTTTCCTTTCAACTCTTCTGTGCCCGTCTAATTAAAAAGTATGTCCCATACTTACCTAGTGGTAATATACCATGATCACGAATGTGGTTTTCCTGGGGCGAGGCTTATCCGTTGCACTCCAGATGTGCTGACTCCTGCGATTTCCCCAATTGTGGGAAACTTGACTGCATAATTTGTGGTAGTGGGGGACTGCGTTCATGCTCTCCCTTATTTAAAAAAAAAAAAAAAGTGTACCCTACAGGAGCAGTATATAGCCTGGTTTTGCAATCTTATCTGGTGTAATGTTATTTGCATTTTACTTGTGTTTTAGTATATTTACATTTAATGTAATCACTGCTATGTCTGGGTTTATTTCCTAAAACTGTTTTCTATCTGATCATCTGCTTTTATAATTTTATTTTTTAATTTTCTTTCGTTGAATTATTTCATGCTTCATTATTACTCTTTGTCCATACAGTATGTATATATTAATCACTTTTAAAATATTCTTTCAGTTGAAACCCTAGTGTTTATAACATCCTGTCTGTTTAGAGATGAACATTTTTTTTTTTTTAAGAGATTAGGCTTTGCTCAGGCTGATCTCCAGCTACTGGACTTGAGCAATCTTTCTCCCTCAGCCTCAGAGTAACTGGGACTATAGGCTCATACCACTGAACCGGCTAGAAGTGAGCACTTTTCTAGACTAAAACTTTTACCAATTTTCAAATGTTGCTAGAAACTTAAAACACTTTAGCTCCAATTATCCATTCCCCCTTTTCTTCCTTATCCACTGCAAAATTTCAGGAAATATGGTACAAACAATCAAGAAAAACTTATATAACATTATATATGTGCATTTAATTCACGCACATATATTACTTGCTATAGTTAACCATAAGTACAATGGAATTGGAGAATGAGGATATAATGGCACTATGGAAGTAAAGCGCTGTATAATTCAGAGGCTATAAATGCACTACATATAAAAAGTCCTAGTGCATTCTTATTTTTTTATTTTTTTTTAACTTTTAAATTTTTTATTTTAACTAGTGCAATTTTAAAATTTATTTATTTACTTATTTACTTATTTTTGCTTTTTGGTTCTCATGAATATTCATTCTTCTGTTATTTTATAAACCAAAATTATTGTTATAATTTTGCATAATTTGCATTGATTTATATTTACCCACATTTTATAATGTGTCTTGTTGGGAGCCAACATCTATAGCTACATGGCTGAGGCCTGTAAAGACCCATCTGGAAGATCGCCTCTGACGTAGGATATCAGTTATACCTATAATATTGGCGTGTGATTAGTGACCAGTGTGCATACATGGCAGTAAAACTTATAAGTAAATATCAATATGCCTGATGGAAAGTGCACAGCAGAATTATTTTTCTCTGTCTTTCTAAGTTTTACTTCTTTCTAGAAATTTTTTAACTTCTATTTCCTGGTAGACTGGGTAGTCAGCTCTTGTTCCCGAAAGCTGTTTCCCCTAGGGCTAAGATTAGAAACTAAATTACCATAATAGTTTTGTTGCCCTGCCCCTAGCCAGGCAGAACTTTTTCTTTTGTTTCGTTAATTACCAAAACTCTGTCTGCTTCAGCCCATGGCCACCATCATGGCAGCCATGCATTTCCTTGTTCAAGAGTGTGACAGCTACTATTTGATTTTTAGAGTAGACTTGTTAGGATAAAATATATACACATACACTCATAGTTGCGTAAATTTATGCTTGCTGTTTTGTTTCCTTTTGCTACATTATTCAAATATAATAGTTACTATAAGATTTATAAAAGAATTAATGATGCGGTATTAGTTTAATAGGATATAGCATAGTATTAAAGGTCAATCATTAGATTATATAAAAATTAAAGTTTAGACATATGAAAACTCATATGAATTATAGTAAAGTTTGGTAGCTTAAGAATAAGTTTTAACTGAGTTATAAGGCATTACGTTAAATCGTAATAGGATAATAGTATAACTAACAGCTAAGTCATTTAGGTAAACTTATAGATTATAGTATAGTGTTAACTTGATAATATTAATCGTTAAAAAATATTAGGAGTCAGTGAACTTGGATTGAATCTAGAGTTAACTTAGAAAGTTTTTTGTATTAATCAGGGTTTAGAACAAAGAGTATAATATGAATGATTCATTGAACATTATGGAAAACACTTTGAACGATCTATATTGAAACTGTGCACCTGTGACCTTAATGTGGGTTTTGTGAAGCACGACAGGCATCATGGAATTCGAAATGTTTGCTTGGAACTTGCAAATCTCCTGATGGTCTTGTGATGCATAGTTTGTAAAGCACGGAACTTGTACGCCCCCAGCAAGTGATTATCACACTGCTGGAGGGTATAGAAAATGGTATATAAGTTGGAAGGAGTCCGAATAAAATTTGGCTTCAGTCCTGATCAGACTGTTCCCAGAAGAACTGGCTCCGAGTGGTCTCTTCTCGCCATCCAGATTCTCCGGTGTGGGTCCTAACCCTTCCCTCCAAGGTCGGAGCGGGTCTCCGACAGTGTCTAATTTGCTGAGTGTATTTTTAGTTTGTCAGTCTTTGATAATTTTTTTCTGCCTGAAGAAATTATCTTTAGTAATTTATTTAGTATAAATCAACTGATAACAAATTATCTCATATATATCATGAAAATATCTTTATTACATCATCTTAAAAATAAAATGTATTGATGTATATTTCTATTCATAATGAAAATATCCATTTTAAGTGTACTGTTCAATGGGTTTGATCAACTATATATATCCATAAAATAATCCCATCATATATTGTGTGTATATATACATAAATATAGCTTTAATTTTAATTTTAATAATATATTCTTTTGCAATTCAAGTTTCAGAATTTGATGAAATCCTTTTTAGCATTTTTAATATATGTTGATTTTAGCCTTATCATACTGTTGTGAAGATGTTGTCTTGTTTTCTTATATAAATTTTAAAGTTGTATGATTTGTATTACTAAATGGTCTGTGATCCATTTTGAATTTATTTATGATATGGTATACAGGTTGAGGCTCTGATTGTTCATGTGGTTATCCAGTTGTTCTAGAACAATTTGTTAAGGTTAGAATTTCCCCCACTGGGTTAACTTGACCCCTTTTTTGAAAATCAATTATACACATATTTATAAGTCTCTGTCTATATCCTCTATTTTGTTTTATTGATCTGTGTATATCTTTAAGCTGATATCATACCTTCTTGTTTGCCAGAACTTTATAAATAAACTTTCAATTATGTAGTGTTTGTCTTCCAAATTTATTCTTAGTTTTTAATGACTCCTTTAGAAAATTTTAGATATTTTACATTTCAAGATAACTTTTGAAATCATCTTATCAATTTAAAAAAAGCCTTCAGATAATTTCATCTAAATGGATATCTTAACTATTGACACTTTCAATCTATGAACCTGACATAATTCTCTGCTCATTTTTACTTTCTTTAATTTCTCTTAACATTATTTTAAAATTTTCAGGGTCCAAGTCATACCCAAAGTCTTTTGCATTTGTAAACTATTGGAAATAGAATTTTGTTCCATTTTCTTATTGTCTTTCACTATATAGAAATGCCAGATTTTTGTGTATTGACCGCGTATTCTACCACTTTTGTAAAGTCTTCACTTGCTCTGCCATGTTTTTAAAAATGTCCTAAGACTTTATATGTATGTATTCACATGTCTTTGAAAAAAGATAATTTATTTCATTTCCTTGGAATATAATTTCACATTCAATATAATGTCTCATAATTCATAATGATTCATTTGCTGAACTTTGCTAATGTTTGTTAAGGATTTTTTTTTCATTGATATTCATGACAGATATTGACATGCTGTTTTCTTTTCCTTCAATATACTTCTGTCATTATGGTATAGAGGTAATTCAGTCTTCATAGAGGAGTAAAAAGTATTCCTTTTTCTTTCTTGTTTTCTTAAAAAAAACTTTAAAATTTGCAGTAATTGTTTTTTAATACAAAAAAATTTGTTACTATTCCATACATATCACAATTTGTGTTTTCTATTTCTTCTTGCATTCGTTTTTTGAATTGGGGTTTTCCAAGGGATTTGCCAGTTCCATTTCATTTTTTTACTTATTAGTGTACATCTGTTTATGATAGCCCTGTATTTAACCTTCTAGTACATGTAAAATCTGCTGTGATAAGTACGTTTTCTGATATTACTAATTTGTGTTTTCTATCATTTTATTGATCAATCTGGGTAAAGATTTTACAATATAATTATTTATTTTCAAAACTAATTCTGATTTAATTGACTTTTTGTTTATACTCTTCTACTTAATTAACTTCAACTTTTATCCTTAAAAGGTTTTCTTGCCAGGCTCGGTGGCTCAGCCTGTAATCCTGCGCCTTGGGAGGCTGAGGTGAGTGAATTGCCTGAACCCACGGGTTAGAGACCCACCTGGGCAACTTGATGAGACCTCATCTCCACAATAAATCAAAAAATTAGCCAGGTGTGGTAGCATGTGCCTGTAGTTCCAGCTACTTGGAAAGCTGAGGCAGAAGGATCGCCTGAGCCCAGCAGGTCAAGGCTGCAGTGGCTAGAAGTGGCCACTGCACTCCAGTTTGGGCAACAACATGAGACTCCAACTCAAAATAAATTAAAAAAAAAAAAAAGGTTTTCTTTTTTACCTATTTTGTCTGAACGAGTATGCTATATTCTCCAACTTCCCTGGATTTTAGTTTTATGTATACTTAATTTAATCTTAAATGAAATGTGAACATATTGGTGTATACCACTTATGCGTCTGGACACATCTCATACTCATTTGCAAACTCTCTTCTCCTTGTGCAAATATCTTGACACTGAATTTGTCATTGCTTAATATGAAAGAAACTAGATTTCTGATTTATTTTCTGAAAAATGGCTTTGGAGGAGCAACCTATTTGTTCATTTTAATTTATTTTATTTTAAAGGTGATGGGTTCAAGTCAGGATTAGATAATAAGTAATCTACATGCAGGTGAAGTCTGGTCCTCAGTTCCCCTGGTTTAGGATCAGGCACCCTTTTTGTTGCTACATGCCACGTCCCTCCCCTGGCAATGTTCTGTGACTGCCAATTCCTTCCTTGTGCTATTGTGGTAAATGTTCAGGTCCCACTTCTGAGTGAGAACATATGGTGTTTAGTTCTTTGTTTCTGTGATAGATCACTAAATATGTTGATCTGCAGCTCCATTCAATTTGCTGAGAAGTCCATGATTTGGTCCTTCTTTATGGCTGCATAATTTTCCATTGTGTGTATATACTACATTTTCTTTATCTAATCTACTTTTGATAGACAGTAGGGTTGGTTCCATGATTTAGCTATTGTGAACAGTGAGGCAATAAACATGGGTGTGCAAGTGTCATTTTTGTAGAACAATTGCATCTCTCTGGGTATATAGTCCCAGGAGGTGGAGGTGGATTTCTGGATCACATGGAAGATCAATTTGCAGCTCTGTTAAAAATTGCCACACTGTTTTCCATAGTTTGGACTTGTTTGCATGCCTACCAACGGTGTAGAAGCATCCTCTTTTCTTTTCTTTCTTTCGTTTTTTAAACTAATGATGGCCATCCTTACTGGTGTTAGGTGTTATCTCAGTGTGGTTTTGATATGCATATCTCTGATGATTAGTGAGGCTGAGCATTTTTTCATGTATCTGTGGGCTGCTCATATGATTTCTTTTGAGAAGTGTCTATTTATGCCCTCTGCCTATATTTTAATAAGGCTGTTTGTTGTTGTTGTTCTTTGCTAATTTGCTTCCTTTTGGCTCCTTTGAATTCTTTGTAGATCCAAGATGTCAGGCCTCTGTCAGAAACACAGTTGGCGAATACTTTTTCCCATTCTATTGTATCCACATTCTCTTGATGGTTTCTGTTCCTTTGCAAAATCCTCTCAGTTTGATGACATTCCACATGTGTATTTTAGTTTTTATGTCATAGGCTTTTGGGTTTTTAATCAAGAATTGGTTACTCCAACGTGCATAAGAGTCTCCTGTGTTTTCTCCTAAGATTCTTATAGTTTGAGGTTTTACATTTGAGTCTTTGATCCATTTAGAGTTGTTTTCTGTATATGTTGATAGGCAAGGATTCAATTTCATTCTTCTGCATGTGACTAGCCTGTTTTCCCAGCACCATTTCCTAAATAAGTTACTCTCTCTTCAGTGGTTGTTATTGATGACTTTGTCAAAAATAAGTTGGTTGAGAGATCAAGTTTTTGCTTTTGCAATCTCTGTCTTGTTTCATTGGTCTATATGCCTGTTCTTGTACCAGGACCAGGTTGTTTGATTACTGTAGTCTTTTAGTAGAGTTTAAAGTCTGGAAGGATGATACCTCCCTCTTTGTTCCTTTTGCTTAGAGAAACAACTTATTTTAACCATACTCTGACTTAAGTGAACAATAATCCTTAAATATATGAAGCTCTTGATATTTTCAGATTGCTTGTTAGAGAAACTAGCATTCATTTACCATAATCAATAAAGTTAGCGAATGCACAAACGCCTGAAAGCATACCTAACACAAGAGAGCAATGGTTATCACTCTGAAAGCTAAGTGTGGTTTGAGGTGAGGATGAGTTAAGTAAAACCAACATCAATCATTTGTTTTGTTTTATTTTAATACAAGAATTTTCTTATTTGAAAGTATCAACATCAATAAGGGTATCAGATCTCAAACAAGGCAAAGTAGGGGCCAAAGGGAAGCCCAAGCTTTACCTGTACAATGTACACTTGTGTACCACACGCTTCATCTTTAAAATAAAATATTTATATAAAATAGAATTTTTGATTATTTTTCTGCTTTTAAACTTAAGAATAATGTCTAGAAAAACTAAAGAAATAAAAGAAAGTTTTTAGAAAATGTAGGAAAGCAGAATTTGGGAGGAAAAAATGGGTTAATGTAGTAAATGAAAATTATTGTTTAAATTTTTTATATCAAGGAGCACAGGCATTAAGTTGTGTAACTGATAATACTTACATAAGCAATTATTCTGTATATATCACTTTCCAAAGAAGAAGAGATATAACAGTAAATGAAATAGGCAGTATCCATGATGCCATGTAGTTTACTTTACAGTAAGGGAGACAAACAATATATTAAAAAAATGAAAAATAAAAATAACCAGGTGAAACATAGTAATGATGATCTCTATGAGGAAAACAGTAGCAAACTTTTCCTCTTTTTTTTTTATTTTGAGCAGAATGATTCTGATCAGGTATGGTTTGTGTAGAATGATCAAGGGAAAGTCTTACTGAAGAAGTAACATTTGAGCAAAGACCACATCAGAGTTCAAGAGTGCCATATAAATAATTTGGAGAAGCGCATTTCATAAGGAAAAAAATAGAAAAGGCAAAACCCTGAGGTGAGGGAGGCCATCACACCTCAGGCAAGGTGAATAATGAAGGCAGTGGTCGATGTGTGTCTGTAGGAATTACTGATAATCACAGAATAGAAGGTCTCACAGGTTGGAAATAAAACATGAACATCGAGAGACTGAATATACAAACAGACAATGACCATATTGTATGTAGAAATAGAATATTGACTCACACTTGTACCCAGAAAACCATGTTCTTATATGCAACAAATAACTTTGGAAGTTAGCCTGCTGTCTAGAGTTGAAGGACATCAGAATGCTATCTCTAGGGACAACCCAGGGAGCCATAACTTCTAGAAGAATTGGCCCAAAATGGCCAGGTCTTTGATGAAAGACAAACAGATTTCCTAATTTTTGTCTCCACCTCCAAATAGGGCCCACTAGAGAAAGCCAACTGTGTACCCCAAATCAATTACATTGGGTGACCTGCTTCTAGGTAAACCCACCTACAGCTTCCCCAGGTCAATAGTCTTCAATCAGAGCACATCTGAAGCCTTCCCTTTTTTTACTATAAAGCTTTACCCCTGCCGGTTGGTGGCTCAAGCCTGTAATACCAGCACTTTGGGAGGCTGAGGCAAGTGGATCGCCTGAGCCCATGGGTCTGAGACCAACCCAGGCAACTTGTCAAGCCCTTGTCTCTACAATAAAAAATTAACTGGGCATGGTAGCATGGGCCTGTACTTACAGTTACATGGAAGGCTGAGGCAGAAGGATCACTGGTGCCCAGCAGGTTGACACTGGGGTAACGGTGAGTGTGCCACAGCACTCCAGCCTGGGCAAAAGAGTGAGACTCTGACTCAAAAATTTTAAAAAATGAATAAAGCTTTCACCCTCCTCTCCTCGCCTCTGAGTCTGTCAAATGCAAGTGACAGTGGCCAAATCCCTTGCTGCAGCACATGGAATATTATGCAGCCAGAAAGAACAAAATCATGACCTTCTCAGCAACATCGATGCAGCATACTAAGTGATCATCATACTAAGCGAACTATCACAGAAACAAAGATCATCATACTGAGTAAACCATCACAGACACAAATAATGGAATGCCACGTGTTCTCACTCATAAGCAGGCCCTGATCACTGCTCACAGGAGCACAAGGGTGGGATTGGCAGACCCTGGACACTGTTAGGGGAGGAAGGAAAGGAGGAGAGAGGAGGTATGTGGCAACACAATGGATACCTGGTCCACTGTCAGGGTACAATTGGCCAGCTATAAGCCCAAACTTCATCTGCATGCAACTTACTTAAGTAACAAATCCTCACTTGTACCACACAACTCTAAAATAAAAT
>NW_007253824.1:1084556-1108441 GCF_000164805.1 Carlito syrichta | reverse complement strand
TATATATATATATGGCCTTTGCTTTTCACATCTGGTTGGTCTTTGTGTATTTCCATAAGGTATAAAGGTAAACAGTATAACTAAAAATAAACACTACGGCTCTTTTATCAGAAGTGAGATTTGCACACACAAGGTAAGCAAAGAAAAAAGTAGCTCAAATAACAAAAATATAGAATAAAATGAAACACAAAACACACAAACATAACATTAAATAAAAAATGACCTTAAGAACGCATCCTGCAGTAATTTTCAATATCCGAATTCTTCAGTCTGCCCAGAAATTTACAAAGATTTATCACTATTGACTCCAATGTGCAGCAGCTCATCCACAAGTACAGAAAGTTCACATAATTTTCTGACTTTAACCTTTTAGAGTGTAACAGTTTGACTATAGTACCATTTGGGTTTACATTGTTATTGTTTCAGTAAAATACCTAATGCTGCCTATTGAAACTTGAATTAAAATATTTACTTAATTTATGTAGTTCAAATTCTCCAAAGTAAAAAAAGTCATTAATAAATTCCTTCATATCAAATTATAATAACTGCATCTTCTTTTCTGTCTCTATTAAAAACAAAATAAATAATATTAAAACATAAAACAATTATTAAAGTTATGTCAAGTACTTTAAAAATGTGTCTTCCCTTCCCTGCCTCCAAATCTTGTAAAGTTAACAGCAGAATGGTTTCAAAATTAATCACATTTTTCTCTCTCCATAAGTTATTTCAGGAAAGTATAGCATAGGAAACTTCATGCCAAGATAGGAAATCAAATCATATTATCAGTAAATAGTCTTTCTTACCAACAAAGCAAGAGCCTTGTCCGTATGGAAGACTCAAAAGTGTTTCAACCCTACACACAATAAGAAATTTTCTCCACTCCATTCCAGCTTTTGCATGGCAATAAAATTTTAATGACATCTGAGATTTCCAAAAGTCACCAATCTCTCATGAAAAGCAAAATGTTACTAATTTGTAATAAATGACATGATTTGACACAAATAACACTTCAATATTCCATTGATTTCTTTTTAGAAAAATCTATTGTTATACCTTATACTCTTGTAGAAGGAAAATGCAGAACAACAGAAATAAAAATAATTGTACAAAAACACACAATCCTGGAAGAAAGGACTTTTCATTCACACTAGTACAATGATTTTCTAACTAATGTTCTACTCATGAAATGTATTAATTCAACCATTATATTCTTTACATGGAAATACAGAAGTTACATTGTTCTTCTTACATTCATCAACGAAAATAAAAGTCTGCATTTTGGCATTTTCTTGTTTGATCATTTTTGGTGTTGAAAGACAGAAAGAATGATGTATTATTTTTCAAAGTATTTTATAATTTAAGCTAGTCATGGTTAAGAAAAAAAGTAGGCAGATACTCATAAGTATGAGATAGGTTTTCCTTATTCCTGAAGTATGGAATCTATACTAATCACACTATGGAAAACTCTTGGAATGATTCATCTGGTTCCCTTGTGCACACTTGTGCTTTTTATCTGATAAAAAAAAAAAAAAAATGGAGACCCAACATCAAATGGACTGCCTTCATCAGGGACTGAAAGAGAAAACAGAAAAAATCTTTCTGACTCAGTTCTTGTTTTTAATTTTTTTTTATTGTCTAAATTTTTTTTTAAAAAATTTTGTATTTCCTGGTTTCTCATAAACTCAAACACATTCTCTCTCTCTCTCTCTCTCTCTCTCTCTTTCTCTCTGTCTCTCTCTCTCTCTCTCACACACACACACACACACACACATACACAAACACACACCCCTCTCCTATACCACACAAGATGACTCTAGACTACACATATATACACCACACACTGTAGAAATGCTACGGGCTCACCTGAACAGGTCCAAAGACGTAAATTGAAAGAGAAGAGTAGAAGAGGATGTATAAACTATTTGGGAGCCTCCATTTCTCACTACGACGGAGATGCATGCTCCAATTGAGTTCACCAGGAAGCTTATCTCTTAATTATGTCTGAATTTGCTGCCTGGTTTTTTTCCAAAGTGATGAAAATTCATAAGGAAAGAGTGGATAGTACTTCCAACATTCTCCTATGTAACCATGAAAATTGAAATTTGAAAGTATTGTTTGGTATTAATAGTTTAATCTTTATAATACCAAATACGACCAACATTTGAGACATAATTAGGTGATGTTATGAAATGAGAAAAAAATAAACTCACAAGGTTTTCATTTTAAAAGTACTTGTAGAAATTTCTGATATGACAGGAGTTTTAGTGGACAAGAGATGACAAGGGACAAAGCACTTGATCCTTATTGAAAGTGTTGCCTTACATTACCCTGGATTTTATCACCAAAGAAAATTATATCCTGGATTTGAATGCTCTTCTAGGAACTAAGTTCTGCAGAATTAAATTGTGCATGGCCTGTCACTAAGTAAAGATCACAAAAAGGTATAAAGACACGGGAAGTGCATGAAAGTCTCGTTATAACACACATTTAATAATAAACAGTATTTTTGAAGAGTAAAAAAAAACCTTATTTTTTTGTACTCTTTGCAATACCAGAGCAAATTTTTATTTAACAAGTTATATTTTGTAGATATAAACAATAAAAGTGCATTGGTAGATCCACAAAAGCAAAAATAGAGGTGCTCAGTAGTTTGAAGATAATTCAATATTATTCTTCCTGCAGAGATTTTAAACACTATCATTCCTGGGAGTCTGCTAAGCCTGCTCATATCTATATTTTAATTTCCCAAATCGTTCTTTTAAAAAATTTTGCACTGAAGTTAAGCCTCCTGGTTTATACAATTTTATTACTTAATACTCTCAACTATTATTTATACTTCAAAACCTGACACAGCATATTTTTATGAATCAGATTCCAGATTTTAAAGTCATGAACAGATACCAATTAAGGCAAAAGGAATAGGGGAAGTTAGCATCAGTTAACAAATATTAACTGTGCACATGCCATAATCCAGTATCCAAGGGTTGACATTTAGAAATATAGTCCCGAAACAGGCAGGAAAGACCAATCTCTCAAAAATTTATTTGCCAAAGAAGAGAGACATACAATAAACCAACAACCAAGCAGAGAAGATTACCCAGTGGTTGCTGTTCTTGGCAGGGGGTGGGGACATCTCACAGAGAGAGTGCTTAAGAACTGCTTCAGCCTAGGGTCGAGAAAAAACCTCCCTCAGAAGATGACTCTTAGGTTAAGACCTAAATAAAAGAAAGGATTAGGTCACTTGAAGAAATAAATACAAAATCCACTAGAAAGAGAAAATTGTCACTATCTGCAGTCCAAGTTGACAGATGTCAAGAGAACAATGAGGCTGGGTGGCATAAATGTAGATATATAATCAACTCTACATCATGGAGTCTTTTAGCCTATAGTCATGCAGTTTTATTTTTATTTTGCATGCAAGAAAAGACAATAGATATCTGAAAAATTGGTTTAATATCTTAACATCCAGGGGCTTTTTCACATATACAAAAGAACTATTGGTGTCCTGGATTTAAAATTAATATTAATTTATTACAATAAAAATTTTAAACTTATTTTGACGTGACATACATATTATATTATTTTACTTATAATTATTAGGCATTTCATAGGGAAATCTGATTAATGTACTATCAACTCTAGTTGAACAGACTAAGTTCTCAGTCACATTTAAGACTTAGTTAACACAATTTCATTAATTATGAATGTAAATGGTTTGATAGTCTAAGTTTTTCAAAACCAATTTCAGCAAGATTAAAAGTTTCAGCAGCAAAGTACTCCGAATAATTTAACAGTTATTGTGAATTTAGTATATTAAAATTATTATTATAAGTCCAATTCACTTGAGCAACTTATAATTTTTACAAATAAAACACATTTTTCTCACATAGCTCAGTGTAAAGTCACATTAGTAAATTACCTAATTCTAATTTGACTCTCCAAGTGTAGTTTTCTAAGATTGAATATATCACAAACACCATAACTACCAAAGATACGCAAATCCTTTCAGTGATTACTATTTGCATAAGATATTTGAGAAAGGGGAGGGTGGCATATAATTAATTCATATGCAGGAGTTGCTACTATCACTCCAACTATAGGTGCCAAGAAAGCTACATTGAATAATACCCAATCCTATTTTTTTCCAAACCTTTTCTAGAACCTCAGCTATTTTTTGTTTGTTTGCTTGTTTCTTTCTTTCTTTTATAACCTGTTTGGATGAATCCAACTAACTAATCTGTTAGTAGCATGCTTGCCTTTTCTTAATTTTTCATTGTCTATTGTTATTGAATATGGTGCATATGAGGGGCACTCCAGTATGTCTCTTGAAGTGTTGCCATAGGTAATTGGGAGCAGTTACCTTAGTTAACATGGTGACATTCTTCTTTATTATCTCATTGGCATGATGAGCCAAAAATAGGATGAGACAATTAAGTTTTAATTGTTCATAAAACAATGACTATGTCCATATTTCTCTTGAACTCTGAAAACTATATTTATTTAACTCAATATATATTAGCATTGCCTTTGCTTTTGGGAGTTTTGTTCTCTAGGCAAGTTCAATCGCCAAAATAGTCTTGATGACACCATGTAAAATTTGTTTATTCCAGTAGTATCTCACACTGGATGTCCTTACTTCTTTCTATATGTATCTATTGGCATGCATTCATTTGAGAATGAAGCCAATTGTCATCAGCAGAAAGATTTCACTAATTGATGTTTATTGAGAACATTTCTTTTGTGATTGTCCTTGATGAGTCTTTATTGAGCATATGACCAGGGAGTGACTTCAATAATTGCACCCTAGGATGAATTCTTGCCTGATCTGAGTTGTGGTGATCCAGATGATATTGCATTAGATATTAAGGTATTAAGGACCATCCCATCTATGATATTGGAAGAGTCTGCATCAGACTGGGCTCCTTAGTGAAACCTCTCAGGAGATCCAGAGTAGAGAAAATTAATAAGTTGTTCTGAGCAAAAGAATGAAAGATTAAGAAAAGACAAGCATAAATTCTTCCATCAAAATTAAACAATCAGACTGGGCATGGTGGCTCATGTCTATAATCCCAGCACTTTGGGAGGCAGAGGTGAGAGAATTGCATGAGCCCATGGGTTTGAGACCAGCCTGAACAACTTGGCGAGATCTCATCTCTACAATAAATTTAAAAAATTAGCCAGGTGTGGTGGCATGGACCTGTAGTTCCAAGTACTTGGCAGGCTGAGGAGAAGGATCGCCTGAGCCCAGCAGGTCAAGCCTGCGGTGGCTGTGAGAGTGCCACTGCACTACAGCCTGGGTCACAGAATGAAACTCTGACTAAAAATAAAGAAAGAAAGAAAGAAAGAAAGAAAGAAAGAAAGAAAGAAAGAAAGAAAGAAAGAAGGAAGGAAGGAAGGAAGGAAGGAAGGAAGGAAGGAAGGAAGGAAGGAAGGAAGGAAGGAAGGAAGGAAGGAAGGAAGGAAAGAAAAAGAGAAGAAAAAGGTAGTATTATCTTCCTGTTGCCTCTTGTGAAGTATAGTGGCTTCTGTACAGAAATGCAGATTCTTAGATCCTGTATCTCCCTACAGGTGACTTAAAGATAGCAATTAGTACTGAGACCTCAGGTTTATGAAAAATCACTAGTTTTCAGCTTTTCCAAATTTTTCTATCTGAGCTGGCACTGGAAGATAAACTTATTTTTTATGTTTTAATTTAGTAAATTCTGACTGCGTGTGGTGGCTCAAGCCTGCATGCAATCCCAGCATTTAGGGAAGATGAGGCAAGAGGATTACCTGAACCCAGGGGTTTGAGACCAGTCTGGGAACTTGGTGAGACCTCATCTCTACAATAAATTAAGAAAAATTAGCCAGGTGTGGTGGTGAGCACTTGTGGTTCCAGCTACTTGGAAGGTTGAGGCAGAAGCATTGCCTGAGCCCAGCAGGTCAAGGCTGCAGTGGCCATGAACTTGCCACTGCACTCCAGCCTGGGCGACGAGTGAGACACTAACTCAAAAAAAAAAAAAAATTAAACAATCAATTGTATTTTCCAACAGTGCTACCCACTAAGGGGATTTCTTATACTATGCGTTTCTGGTCTATTCCTTAATAGATACCACTTTTGGCTGGTCTAAGCATGTCAGGAAAACCCATATATCCTCCTTCTCCATTAACTAGACATAGATAAAATCTCTGAGGCCATAAATGTGGTTAGAGGACAAGCAGAGAGGTTGTAGAAACATGTTACATGGGAATCATGTGCATGCTTACATTCACTGCTTGTGCTTGGACCTACTGCTTTAAAAGATCATAGTCTATTTAAAAATGGAATGGTGCCAAACACAGCTAATTTTATATTTATGTGTACCAGATAACAACCAGTTCACAATGAAAACTGCCGCGGCACTCTCACTTGGTTGTCACTGTCAGACATTCATTCTTTCTGGACTCCTAAAACTTGCCTACCTCTTCTCAAATGGAGAAGAGTTATTTGTAGATGAAGAAATTTTCTTGCTCAAAACAACTAATTAATTTTGTCTATTCTGGGTCTCATGAGAGGTTTCATCAAGGAACCCAATTTGATGCAGACTCTTCCAGTATCACGATTGAATGGTCCTTAATAGCTAATGCAACTAGCATCTGGATCACTACAACTACAACTCAGACCAGGCAAGAAGCATGCCTTGGAAGTAGGCCCACTTACAAATGAAAAATGTATGGGTTACCCAGTAAACTTTTTGTGATAGCACACACAAACATGGTACATAGTACCTCAATGATCCAACAGCCTCCCAATCATTGTGCCTCTTTTTTTGTCTAGGCAGGAAGTATAACACCCAGGAAATTATCTCCTCTTAAAAGACCTGGATATATCCGAAGCAATGAAAACCATAGAATATTATTGATTTTACAAGCAAGCATGTAAACTTTTTTAAAGTTATTTTCTACCCACTGGCACACATCAGTAAGAATTCCTGTACGTTCATTTTCTTCTATTCAACAATGCATTTAGCTTAATGCCATCCAGTATGTAAATCATCATTGTGTATTGTGAGATACTAAATTGATCAAGATCCCTTCAGACTACAATGAGAGTGATAAGGAGAATATTATAGGCTTAACATAACAAAACCTAAATGTGATGCTGTGTCTACAAGGTGAAGGTAAATTGGTTCTAGTTTACTTAGTTGAGGAAAATGCACACAAACATATTTTTCTAAGTCAAGAATTGTATGCCAGGTGCCAGAAATGGAACTGACTTACTTTAATTAAAATAGTATATCTGGAAAAGCATCTATAATGGACACAAAAATCCTATTATTAGTATTTTTCCACAGTCAATTCAGATCTTAACATATCCAATCAGATTAATTAACTAGGGATAGGAAAGTATCGGTACCCCTGATTTCTTTTCCAGTTTTTGATAATAGTGCTAACTTCTTCAATTTTTTTGAGTATGAGGTATTGCTTTACATAAATAGTTTTGCCAAACTAGGAGTTTTCTGGTAAGTTACAGGGCTATTTGGACTTATTCATGAGTAATTGTCTCATGAATCAGGGACTCAAAAGCAGAGTCTTTCAGATAATAAGTGTATCTATTCCTACTATGCATATGGCCCGGAAAAAAAAAAAAAACCTTAATTAGGATTCTATGCATATTGGATATATTGGGAAAGAAATGAAACCTATTTTCTCTCTTCTTGAACTGAACTGTCTCCATGACTATCTTTGACCAATATTATAAGGTGGGAGAGAGTTCGTGATTTCCAAGGCTAAGTTTTAAGTAGAAATTTAGCTTTCTCTTATCATTTTATTTTATTTTTTCCTCTCTGGTGGAGTATTTCCTAATGGAATACATTTTCTGGCCCAACCTAGATAAAAGAAAAAAAAAAAAAGAAACACAGCAGAAATGCAATGGAACGCTGGCCACAATGAAACAACCAGCTGAATGCAGCCACATGAGTGTTTTCAAGTGAGACCAAAGGAAGAATCATCAGGAAATGCACAGAATCATGAAAAATAATTATTTTTATTTAGGCTTCTAAATTTAGGGATGATTTGTAATGCAATAATATGTTAATTTTAAAATGATTCCTCCCAAGGAGAGCCTACATCAATGGCTGGCTGATACAGGGTTTCTTTTCCTTGATTCAGGACTTCTCTGAAGGATAATCTTAGCCTCATTGCTTCCCATAAGATCCTCTGGAACCTCTGTCGCCATGTATTGCATCTCAGTTTCTTTGTAATGTCTATTCTGCTTACTCATTTCTTTATTTGTATTGCCCTGAAAGAAGACACTTTTCTTCTCAACCAGCGCCTTACTGAGTATTTATCACTTGCAACTCAACAATCCTTACAATCATCCTTGTGATCAATCTTAAGCCATATATGCCCTGAAGCTGTATCTGCCATAGACTTAGCTTGATAAGGTCAAAATGCACCTTGAAAATGAATTTTAATTTTTTTTATTATTGATCTTTGTGTATATCCTCTTATACAATCAGCAACAGTCAATACACAACACAATCAATCAACCTTGTTACTATAGCCATTGAATGCCATCTCAAGGTCTTCAGTGCCTTGCCCTCCACTTGCATTTCATTCCATGGCACCATCACCAATAATTCATGCAGTTGTGACACACCATTTTATGCCATATTTTATTAATTCCTACTTTCCTTCAGCATGATGTTTTTCTGAGGATTCCTGAAAAAAATTCCTATCCCATCATCTTATTTTGAGAGTTTTTTCTTGGGGTCACTCTGATATCAATTGTCATATTAATTTTGGTATAAGAAAGCAGATGGCACACATAAAAAGGGTAATTAAAAGTAATAAGGGAGTGTTTACAGTGGTATGAGCAAGATTAAAGGAAATTAAAAGGAAATCGTACAGCTTCTAGACACTAGCAAAAGCAAGGAGTCATTAACAGCCTTAGGTCTATAGATGATCACAGGGACAGAAATGCTATTAGGAAATAATTGTTGCTGTAATTCTGGGGGAGAAGCCACCTGAAGAAACTAAAACTATAAGTAAGGAAATCCTGTCTCTTCCAAATTATAACAAAGCAAAATGAAGGCAGGGATTTAGTTATATGCCTCTTCCTACTTTCTTAACTCATGTTGGTGCCCCACTGACCCCACCCAACTATAATGCAGAAAGCATGAGAGCATAGGTCATACAGACTGTAGGGATCAGTCTCTCAGGACAGAGAAAAATATATACGGTAGAGAATGAATTTGAATAGACAAAGGATAACCAAATCATACATCCCATCACGTTTCTATCATAACATTTTTATCAACTGTCTTTCCCCTCAATCCCAGTCAACTTACACTCATTGACTGTAACAGATATCAGTTTGATTATTTTCCTTTCTTCTTGTACTCCTTTCATCTTTCATTTCTGACTTCAGTTATTTGGTTTTTTTCTGTCTCTCTGATTTCTTCTCTCTTGAAAACAAAGTTAATTTCTAATAAAACCAAAGAATGGTTTCAAGCATGCTGTATGATATAGGATGCTAAAACATCATCCTGCAATCTCACACCTTGTAATCTAGTTGGTCAGTTGTGATATAATTATACTGACAATTTTCAAGAAACATTACAAATAATTATTTTATCAGTTTCTGTTACCCCATTCCTAATGCATTTATGATACCTTTTAAAAAAAGAAGCAATAATTTGACTTATATTGAAGTATATATAGTTATATGTTAATATATATAATATATTTAATATATTACATACTGATATATATTATTTTATATTTCTTCTAACAATTACATAGACATATGGTCTAGAGTATTAGTACATTAAGTGAAGGACATTAACTTATGCTCTTTATGAATTAAGTGGCAAGTACAGCACGATGAAGCTTCCCCACTAGGTTTTTTTTTTTTTTTTGAGTTGGAGTCTCACTCTGTCGCCCAGACTGGAGTGCAGTGGCCGCTCCCGGCCACCGCAGCCTCGACCTGCTGGGCTCCGGCGATCCTTCCTCCTCAGCCTTCTGAGTAGCCGGAATTACAGGCACGTGCTACCACGCCTGGCTGATTTTTTGATTTATTGTAGAGATGAGGTCTCGCTGCCCAGGCGGGTCTCGAACCCGCGGGCTCAGGCAATCCACTCACCCCAGCCTCCCAAACGCGCGGGATTACAGGCTGAGCCACCGAGCCCGGCTGGTATTTTTAAAGTTTTATTGCCTTTACCTAGGTTTTTATTTCTATTGGTTTAAAAGAATCATAAAATTTTGCATTTGTTTATGATGATGCAGTTAGAAAATATAATAATTCTGGCCTTAGCTTTAGTTTGTATTTTACACACTATCATTTAGAAATTTGAAGAAGTAAAGCATGTTTAAGGTATATTTAAAACACTGATAGAAAATTATCTTTAAATTGCAACTTTAGAATACTGTGAATCTGATAGGATTTTTGATAGGATAGGATACACTGGTAGGATAATTTGAACTAGATATAAATTACTTAGACAAATGTATATATATCAAATATACTTAACTTTTTGATTTTTTAAAAAGTTGATTTTTATTTGTATTAGCCTGTATTTTACTGAGTATATGATAAAAAGTTTTTTTAGAATAACATAAATCAAAATAAATGGGAAGATAGTACTTAGAAGTGTATTGTTTTTCTCCAAAAACAATAATCAGCAGAAAAGGATAGAACTTTAATAAAGTATAGCTCAATAATTTATGAGTGCAAATGTGAAGCATTTAGGGAAGTAACAATTGGATGTTTGAAAAATATTTTGATAAAATGCAAAATAACTAAAATATATTCCATTTCTACAATAGTGCAGAGTATTATTTAACATGTTTGATAATCTTACTATGAATGATCATTAAAACTATTTGAAATGATTTTTTCAGTAAAAATATGCTTCCTCCTATGCACAAAAGAAATGTTATTATAATTAATATTATTACTATATCCAAAGAATATTGCTATGATCAGCCTGCATTGCTTTTTTATCTCTCTGAGTGGGAGAATATTTGGTACATTTGTTTTTTCCATGCAGAATAAGTTGGACCAAAAGATATTCAAAAACTTGTACTTCTAGTTTTAGATTACATTATACCTCAGAGAATATTGAAATCATGGAGTGAAATTTCTCAACAAGCACAGAGTTAGTTTTCTAGAGGAATAAAATGAAATAAATGTTAACAGCAACAACAAAATCATGAAAAGTCCTGTTGTTCTTCAGAGACTTGCCAAGAAATTTTATTATTTAAAGAAAAGAAAATACACTCAAGATAGGAACTCAAAACTGAGTTTTGTAGTGAAATGTATGGGTAAAGTTAAGGGTTATGAAAACATGAGAATTATAGAATATATATGATACATATACATGATATGTTATTCATATACACACACAGACATTTCAATAAGTTATTTAAAACAACAATAATAAGCCGGGCTCGGTGGCTCAGCCTGTAATCCTGCGCCTTTGGGAGGCTGAGGTGAGTGGATTGCCTGAGCCCGCGGGTTCGAGACCCGCCTGGGCAGCGTAGACCTCATCTCTACAATAAAAATTTAAAAATTAGCCGGGCATGGTAGCGCGCGCCTGTAGTTCCAGCTCCTTGGAAGGCTGAGGCGGAAGGATCGCCGGAGCCCAGCAGGTCGAGGCTGCGGTGGCCGGGAGCGGCCACTGCACTCCAGTCTGGGCGACAGAGTGAGACTCCAACTCAAAAAAATAAATAAATAAATAAACAACAATAATAAAGTATGATTATTTTAAGATATTGAACATAAAGGTCTCTGATTAAATCTATAGTAACCAACCTTAATTGATTTTCACTTCCTAGCAAGGTGATACTTGGTATCATATCAAATATAAACCTTTCAAAAAAAATCAATTCTCTGTAGTAATGCTTAGAAGCTGTGCTGACTTTTTTTTAATTCCTCTCTAGAAAGGGATGAAAAATATAAAATAATTCTACATTTGCATTTCTTCATTGTAATTGTCTTCCTTGTAATAATAATGAAAAAATAAAACATTAACATATATAACAGGTACTTATTTAAAAATTATTCTTATTTTTACAAAAAAAAGAGATATCAGTATTTCTGTCAAATCCATTATTTCACCTAGTTAAAATCTATAAAGAACAACAAAGGAAAGTACTGAGATCTTCCTTTTCATCACATGATGTGAAGATAACCTTGGAGAAGGGTGCTGGCAAGGTGTTTTTCATACATAAAAGCATGACTTATTGTATGTATCAGCTTTGAAATTTGGAAACTGAACTGAGTATAATTTTTAAAAAACCATTGCTTCAGTAAGTAAAGTTACATATAACTAAAAGTCACACATTTTATAAAAAATTTAAACATTCTTAGAACCTCTGAAGTTCTGAACACAAATGCATATATGGTAAATGAAATTAAAATTGATGCCAATGCTAGAAATTTTAGGAAAATACAAGTCCTCTTGTATTACTCTGCTAAAGATGCCATGACAAAATGTTATAAACTGGGTAATTTAAATGACAGAAATGTATTTTCTCATAGTTCTGGGAGATCAAAGTCCAAGACCAAGTTTTCAGTAGGTCTGGTTTCTCCTTGGATTGCAGTTGACACCTTCTGTCTGTGTCTTCACTTTGTTTATATTCTGTGAACTGGCACCCTTGTCATCTTTCTCTTCTTTTAAGGATATCAGTCATATTGGATTAGGGCCTAACTCATGAACTCACTTAAGTGTAGTCATCATTTTAAAGACCTTATCTCTAAATACAGACACATTATGAGGTATTTGAAGTCAGGGCTCCAACACATAAATTATGGGGAAAGGTGTGCAGTATTCATTCCATAACACACCTTAAATTTTTAATAAAATTAAAGAATGTACTAAATTACCTAAATAAACTTTTAATTTTTCTCTTTAAATAATGTTGCAAAGAGTAAGATAAAATCACCATATTATATTCTCTGATCTATAGAAAGCATCTCAAATTATTTTTGTGAGGAGATATTTAAAAATGCATAGCACACCATGTGAAGATGAAGGTGGATATTGGAGTGATGCATCTGTAAACCAAGAAATGTCAAAGATTCCCAGCAAATCACCAGAAGCATGAAACAAATTCTTCATCTCAGTTCTCAGAAGGAACTAACCTTGCTGACAACTTGATCTCAGAATTCTAACCTCTACAACTGTGAGAAAATAAATGCCTGTTATTTTTAAGCCATCCCATTTGTGGTTGATTTTTTAAAAAACCTCATTGTTTTATTTGTCCTTTTTCTATTCTTTCTCCCATCTTAATATGTCCTAAAATTTTTAATTTTTATGCCTTTAACAGCAGTGTCTTGCAGTCAAAAATTGTTGATAATAAACATTTGTTAAGTGAATAAGTACATACTATGGTGTATAGGTTAGTTAAAATTTATAAGACCAAAAAGTTATAGGAGAAAATGGTGTATCATCATTGTTTTGACTGGTGTTTCATTATAAATAAAATTAGCATATGATTAGGTTATCACTGACTTTTTGTTGTTTTGATTGTCTCTTTTTTCTTTCCTAAAACTACTTTTTCATCTACTATGCTTACTTTTCTGCTGAACTATGCGTTTTTATTATTAATTTGTACAAGTCCTTTACAAATAAAAAATTATTAGTTTGTTATATGTACTACAAGTAAATTTTCAGTTTATGACTTTCTTCTTTTAGTGAGGGCATTCAATACTAATTCTCTTGAGATTTTGTAATATTTTGCATTATTATATAGTTAAATTAGTCAAACTTTTCTTACAAGGAAAAAATGCACAATGCAAAATCTTGCAGTCACATTTTGAGAGTTTCACATTTCAGTTTTGCTCAAGCTTTGCACTGTTGAGTCATCTGATCCATCAATCTCTTACTTCACCACACTATTCTGCCAGAGGGAGATTTTAATTCATGTTAGTGAGCCAATCACTAAGGCTTCTTTATTTTATTTTATTTTTTATTTTAAAGATGCAGGGCACAATTCATGATTAGGTACTTAAGTGGTCATCATTAAGACTTCTAATGCAGACATTGAAGTATTAACCAAAATCATAATCAGAGGTCTGGGGCTTTAGAACTTGTCTTTGCCAATGCAACAGTTTCTAGAATTTCCATCTAACTGGTTCACAGAGAGGTTATTTAGTGACAAGTAACTGCATATGTCTACTTTCTTTTCCATTTCATACATGTGACTTCCACTGGGAAAGCAAGCTGGAGAAACCCTAGGAAGACTATTTGTGATTCCCTTTTGCTAAATTCCAGAGAAAATCAAGCTGATTATTATTCAATTGATTATTCGACCTCAAGTCTTTTTCTTTTTTTACTCTATTCTATCATAAAGATGTGGGGTACAAGTCAGGTGTTTAGGTACCTAAGTAACGTATGTGAAGATGAAGCTTGGGTCTCAAATTGGCCCTCACCCTTGTTTAGGACTAGGTACTCTTTGTGTTGTTACATTTCTCCTGACTTCCTTCCTCTCCTGGCAGTGTTCCATGACTGTCATTCCTTCCCTTGTACGATTGTGATTAATGTTCAAGTCCCACTTATGAGTGACAGCACGTGATATTTGGTTTTTTGTTTCTGTGAAAATGTCTATCTTACTACAATTACTTAAATTTTCATAAAAAATGTATTTGCTAAAATTCTTAGGTATGTTGAAAGATAAGGGTAATTTGAAATGCTATTACTGATAAACTGGTCAAAAAATAAGCAACTCAAATACATGTAGGTTAAGAACATCTCTTGACAGTTTGGTTTCTGTTTAAAGAATGTAGATTTGGGTTATTAAATTAATTGAATTGATGAATATGCCTCCATGCAATTTGAGTTTTTATATATTTTTTGGAAGAGAAAATTTTACTGGTTTCACTGATTATGTCTCTCTAACATAATATCCGTGAATATTTTAATTTACTAATAAAAAAGTGAATATTTAAAATGTTACTCATTAACTTTTTTTAATATCAATATAAATAAACAGTGTTAGAAGTAACGTTAGTTTGTGTGAATGAAGAAATCAAGGGGAAAACACTTTTCCGTCCAGGGCCAAATTACAAGGGCCTAGCAGCTGATAATACACAATCAAAAATAAAATATTTTGAAGAATTTTGAATTTTTTTAAATTTAAATATGCACAGAGAAATCACATGGATATATGTATACTTAAACTTTTTTCTATGTCAAACTGATAAGCAGTTCACAGGAACCATTGCATATTGCTTGCTGGACATACAAGAAAAAATATCAATGTGTGAACAATTTTAGAGTGCCCTAAACTAAACATTCATTAAACAAGCAGCAGCCAAACAGTACAGAAAAACAGAGAAACACCATCTGTAGATTTCAAAAACAGAAACTGAATTATAAATATTTCACCTGTGGTCAAATCCTAAAATAATAATTTCAAGTTTAATTCTAAGTTGGTTATTTGAAATTTTGCATTTTGTATTCCATCAGAACATATTAAAATCCTGATTTAATTAGTTATTGCACAAGTATGTAAATAAATGTATTCTAAAACAAGCATTGATTTTGTAAATGAACTTTAGTTTCACCTTCTAGTCATGCACAATTAGCAAGAAATTTTCTATTATACCACTAGTAGTTGGTGATTGATTCCATTCTAGGATAGCCACTATCAGATCTAACTTTTTGCCATAAAAAATACGTGTAAATACATGGAATATATAATACATCAAGTAGAATTCCAAGGTCTTTTTTTTTTTTTTTTTTTTTTTTGAGTTGGAGTCTCACTCTGTACCCAGACTGGAGTGCAGTGGCCGCTCCCAGCCACCACAGCCTCAACCTGCTGGGCTCTGGCAATCCTTCCGCCTCAGCCTTCCGAGTAGCCAGAATTATAGGCGCGCGCTACCACGCCCGGCTGATTTTTTGATTATATTGTAGAGATGAGATCTCGCTGCCCAGGCGGGTCTCGAACCCGCGGGCTCAGGCAATCCACTCACCTCAGCCTCCCAAAGACGCAGGATTACAGGCTGAGCCACCAAGCCTGGCTGAATTCCAAGGTCTTACAGAAAACTTACACTGACTGTCTTGGGCCCTAATGAACTGCAGATTGGTTGTTATAATAGGCTTTGTATGATAAAACCTGTTAAAACATCTCATTTGCTTTAAACTAAACAAAAAAGCCAGATTAAGATTATAGCTTCCATTAGAGCCTCTATGGTGGATAAAGTGATAATGAGAGCAAGCATTAGATTAAAAATACATCTTCTTCCACTTCTCACCCAATATAATTGCAAAATCGCCAAAACTAAAATAAAGTCAAAGAAAAATGAGATGAGGAAAAAAGACATTGAATTTATGCTAAAAATAAATTGTGATTTATTTACTGAAACACAAAGTTTACTGTAGTCAAATAGATAAGAAGTCTACCATCAATTTTATAAAAAATTCATTATTTATGAAATCTCAGCACTACTTGGCTCAAGAATCAAAACAAAATAAATAAGAGGACTAAAAATCATATTCACCAACATCCACAACAATTTTGGCCAAGAATAAAATGTAGGTGGGGGAAAGAACCTCCCAGAGGGAAATATACTCACAGATGGAAGAGAGAAGAGTCTCTCAATTCTCTGTCCTGTAAAGTTAAAAAATTAATATGTATACTATCAGGCAGACTGAGGGCCACTTAGAAGCCCAGACTTCACCTGCATGCAGCCTGCTTATGCAGTTAATCTTTACTTGTAGCCCCCATCTCTATAATAAAATAAAATAAGTAAGCAAAAAAAATATGTAAACATTTCCATGTTTTCTTTATTTCTTCTGTTCAGTAAAAATAATGTAATTAGTTATTCATTCTATTTACATCTTGTGTGTGTTCAGGCAACATATCTCTAATTATTAACTATCAGCATCCGAGTTATTACATTCAGATATGAGAAACTACAGCTTGTGACCCAGAGATCTCAGATTATGACCTGAATGCAATGAATTTGAAGAAATTCAGAGATGTGTTCCTTGAAGAACTATGTAAATGTGCTCTGGCTTTGTGCGGGGAGAAAAAGTGAACCAAATGATTGATGTCCAGAAGATGATTGAGATTGTCATTGTCATGGTTGACATTTTCATGATATACCACGCTTTTTTCCATCATAGGCACATTTCTAAGCTTCCTTGAACTTGGGCAAGACCACATGACTAACTGCAACATATGACTGCTGACTATAGTGCCATATGTTACCAACATGTACTACTAGTTAAGGTCTTGTGAACAACTCTCCAGATCTCTCTAATCCTGGATGCCAAATCTTGAAATTGTGGAACCAATACAGAGTCAGCCTGCTTCATCAACTGGAAAGAGAGACTATAAGTGTGTGGATATTAAGCAACTGCATGTTAGATTTTTTGTTATGATAGCGTACCAAACCCTCACCTATCAAATTCAACATTATTCTTTCAAAATGTTTTGTTTTGCAGAAGTTCGTCAGTTTGATGAGGTCCCACTTGTCTACCTTATTTCTTATGATATGGGCACTTAGGGTTCTAATTAGGAATTGGTTGCCAGTTCCAATTTCCATAAAGTGTCTCCTGAGTTTTCTAAGATTCTTATAGTTTGAGGTTTTACATGTATGTCCTTGATCCATTTAGATTTAATTTTTGTGTATGGTGACAGGTAGGGGTCCTGTTTCAATCTTCTGCATGTGATGAGCCAGTTTCCCCAGCATCATTTACTGAATAGGTTCTCCTCTCCCCAGTGGTTGTTGTTGGAGGCTTTGTCAAAGATAAGTTGGTTGAGGAATTGAGGCTTTGTTTCTGGAATCTCTATCCTTTTCCACTGGTCTATGTGCCTGTTTTTATACCAATACCAGGCTGTTTTGATTACTGTAGTCTTATAGTAGAAGTCTGGAAGTGTGATACCTCCTGCTTTGTTTCTTTTGCTAAGGATTGTTTTGGCTATTCGTGGTTGTTTATGTTTCCATATGAATTTCTGTATTGTCATTTCCAGGTCTGAGAAGAATGATGTTAGTAATTTAATGGGTATTGCATTGAATCTTTAGATTGCCTTTGGTAGGATGGACATGTTAACAATGTTGATTCTTCTTATCCATGAGCGTGGAATATTTTTCCATTTGTTTGTGTCTTCTTGGATTTCTTTGAGCGGTGTTTTGCAGTTCTCATTGTAAAGGTCTTTGACTTCTCTGGTTAGGAAGATGCCGAGGTATTTCATTCATTTTTTTGTGTGTGACTGTTGTGAAATAGTGATAGGCAAGCGGGACCTTATCAAACTTACGAACTTCTGCAAAGAAAAATAAACCATCAAGAGAGCAGGGAGACAGCCCACAGAATGGGAAAAAATATTTGCCAACTGTATATCTGACAGAAGTCTAACATCTAGGATCTACAAGGAACTCAAACGCACCGAAAAGAAAAAAAAATTAAAAAGAGGGTAAAAGACACTTCTCAAAAGAAGATATACAGGCAATAGACACCTTAAAAAGTGCTCAACCTCACTCTTCATCAGAGAAATGCAAATCAAAACCACATTGAGATACCACCTAACCCCAGTAAGAATGGTCATCATTAAGAAAACAAACAACAACAGATGCTGGCAAGGAGACAGTGAAAATAGAACATTTCTACACTGCTGGTGGGAATGCAAACTCGTGCAACCTCTTTGAGAGACAGTGTGACGATTTCTGAAAGAACTAGAAATTGACCTTCCATATGACCCAGCAATTCCCCCATTGAGAATATACCCAGAGGCACTCAAATCATTCTACAAAAAAGATACCTGCACGTGTATGTTTGTTGCAGCTCTATTCACAATAGCAAAAACATGGAACCAACCATGTTGCCCATCGAAGCTGAACTGGATAAAAAAAGTATGGTACATATACACGATGGAATATTATGCAGCCATAAAGGACAAATATATGAACCTCGCAGCAACTTGGATGGATTTAGAGTCGATCATACTCAGTGATCTATCACAGAAACAAAGAACAGAGTACCATATGTTCTCACTCATAAGTGGACCTTGAACAATTATCATAATACTATAAGAAAGGGATTGGCAGTACTGGGAAACTGTCAGGGGAGGGAGTGGGATTGGCAGTTGAGGGAAACTGCTAGAGGAGGGAGAGGCACACCTCATCAGCAAGGGCACCTGCATAATCAATGTTTGTGTACCTAACCCTGAATTGTACCCCACATTTTAAAAATTAAAATATTTTAAAATGCTTATTAACAAGGCGCAAGTGTGAAATTCTCCTAGAAATTCTATGAAAACTAGTTTAGGAAATTTATTTAATTTTATTTGTAGAGAAGAGTTTATTAGATATAAATAGGCTTAGTCTCCAGTCTCTTAGATGATGAGTGAAGGAAGATATGACTATTTGGGTAGGTTTTTCTTTTCTTTTCTTTTTTTTTCTTTTCTCAAACCACCTGAGGATACTACTGAACATGAAATCTACACTAAGGAAATGATAGCCAATGGGTGTCAGCATTAAAAAGACATTCTAACTACATTTAATTTGAACATTTAGTTCTGCATCTGAGTTTCCATTTACCTGTAATCTCTCATCATCATATCCATGAGAAGTTTGATATTCCAGGGAAATACTGTCTTCCTTCAAGAAAGTAAGGACCCTTTAACAAAAGAGAAGAGAATACCTTTACTTACGTGCTTCCTCCAGAACTGGTGTCAGTACCAGGTTTCCAGCAGCTATGACACTCTGTTTTCCATACTTTGAAACTATCTTTCCTACATGGGTGAGCTGAAAGTAATGAGCATATCTCATGCATGCTTGTTAAAGACTACTATTAAAGGGCATTAATTCATTCTCAGCTTACCTTAATAATACCAGAGAATGCAGTCAAGCTTGCCCTCTCTTCAGCCTTCATTCCAGTTTCAGGGTTGCTTATGGCTAGAGCTGAACTTAAGGTAGTATGCACTTTAGAAAAATAGTTCTCTAGGTACTTTACCTCAATAGCTATCTCCTCAGTTGAGTGAGTAGATAATTCCTGGCATGCTGGTTTCTCAAGAAAGACTGGGCTCACCAGAAATGATTAAATATGTTCTTCTATCACAGCAGCTTCAACAACTTCAATAGTAAATTCTGGCAATTCAGTAGTCCTGGTGTTACCCTGGCTGACTCTAGAATCAAAGTATCATAGTTTCATGCTTTCAAATAAAATTCCATTTTAGATGTTGACACACAGGAATCAGTCTCTACTTTTCTGTTGAATAAACGTGTAAGATTTCTGTGTTCCAAAGGGTAATAGATTAAAAGGATGCCCAAGAAATATCACGACAGATATTGCAGGAATACCGAAAATTCTGAGACTAAAAAGACATGGGTATTATGTAAAATCAACTATAAGCTCACAAATGTAATCATTGACACTTTGGGAGTTATTGGCCTCTGTATGGAGAAAATGAAGATTTTTTTTTTTTTTTGAGTTGGAGTCTCACTCGGTCGCCCAGACTGGAGTGCAGTGGCCGCTCCCGGCCACCGCAGCCTCGACCTGCTGGGCTCCGGCGATCCTTCCGCCTCAGCCTTCCGAGTAGCCGGAATTACAGGTGCGCGCTACCACGCCCGGCTGAGAAAATTCAGATTTTTTATTGCATCGTCATTTGCAATATTTTAAAAATTGGCAATAAACTAAACAGGTACATAAATTGCAGATACCCATAAATATAATTGATACCAGACAAATAAATGCAGCAAATATGCTTATAAAAATTGAAAATGAAAGTTATATTATACTGTCTTCATTTGTATACAGGTGAAAAAATATAAATCAATACTATACATTGTTAATGTCTACATTCCCATGTTTAAAAAGTACAAATACATGAAATGATAAGCTTTTTTGTTTGTTTGTTTTTTTGTTTTTTGAGTTGGAATCTCACTCTGTCGCCCAGACCGGAGTGCAGTGGCCGCTCCCGGCCACCGCAGCCTCAACCTACTGGGTTCTGGCGATCGTCCCGCCTCTGCCTTCTGAGTATCCGGAATTACAGGCATGCGCTACCACGCCCGGCTGATTTTTTGATTCATCGTAGAGATGAGGTCTCGCTGCCCAGGCGGGTCTCGAACCCACGGGCTCAGGCAATCCACTCACCTCAGCCTCCCAAAGACGCGGGATTACAGGCTGAGCCACCGAACCTGGCTATGATAAGCTTTTAACTCAAAAAACTGGTTAAAATTGAGAAATATAAGAACTGGACTAGCTCCGCCCTCTCCCTCCCTACTCAAAACATGAAAAAGATCTTTATAATTGTTTACTTTGTTAATTGAGCCTTCTGCCATGATTTCGCATTAATTTCTCTCCCCAGTTCTGGGAACCACTCTCTGCTTCCTTTGGTTTGATTACTTTAGATTCCACATGATGTGAGAACACGCAGTATTGGTCCATCTGTGCTTGGCTTTTTTCATGTAGCATAGTTGTCTCCAGTTCCATCCACATTGTAACAAGAACACAGTTGGATTTGTTGTTGTTGTTGTTTTTTAAGGTTGAAACATGTTTTATTGTAAGTACATACTACATTTTCCTTACCTATTCATCTGTCTCTAGACACAGTTTGATTTCTTAACTCGATTATTGTGAATACTGCAGCAATAAGCATGGAAGCACAGGCATTTCTTTGACAACTGTTTTAAATGTTTTGGATAAATACCCAGAAGTGGTAATGCTGGATCATATGGTAATTTTGTTTTTTGTTTTTTGGAGGAAACTCCATACGTTTTTCCAGAATAGTTGAACTAATTAAATTCCCACAAACAGTGTGCAAGTGTTCTCTTTTCCCCACATCATCACCAACACTTGCTATTATTATTTTTTTGCATTATAACCATTCTGACAGGTATCTGTGATATTCATTGTGATTTTAGTTTGTGTTTCCTCAATGATTACTGATGTTTAATTTATATATAAATAACATATATATGTGTGTATGTATATATGTGTGTGTGTGTGTATACATGTTATCCATTTTTATGTCTGTAATCTGAGAAATGTCAATCAGGCTCTTGACATTTTTTAAATCAGATTGTTTTGTTTAGGTAGAGCTAGTTGAAATATTTATATATTCTGATTTTATATCCTGCAATGTTGCTGAATTAATTTATTAGTTTTAATAGATTTTTGGTGAAGTCTTATATTGTTCTGTCCATAAATTCATGTTGTCTGCAAACAGGAGCAGTTCAACTTCCTCCTCTTCAATGGAATGTCCTTTATTTTTTTATTTTTCCTAATTGTGCTGGCAATAACTTTCAGCACTACAATGAATACAAGTGGTGAAAGTAGGTATTCTTTTATTTTTCCAGATATTAAAGCAAAAGTTTTTAACTTTTCCTGTTTAATATGATAATAGCTGCAGGTTCGTCATATGTGGTCTTTATTGTGTTGAGGTACTTTCCTTCAATAGCTGATTTGTTGAGAGGTTTGTTTTTTCTTTAAAATCATGAAGGGATGTTGAATTTTTTCTGTATCTATTCAAATGACTATATGTATTTTAATTTAATTATTGTGATGTGATTTTTTTCACATTTATTGATTTGTATATGTTGGACTATCCTTACATCCTTGGGATGAGATTACTTGGTCAGGTTGAATGATATTTGTAGTATGCTGTTGAATTTTGTCTGCTCCAATTTCGTTGAGGATTTTTGCATCTATGTTTATTATGGATATTGATAGTTTTTGTTGTTGTATCTGTGTCTGGTTTTACCATCAGTGTGATGCTGGCCTTGTAGAATGAGATAGGAAAAATTCCTTTCTCTTAAGTTTTTGGAATTGTTTGAAAAGGATTGTTATGAGTTTGTTTTTTTTTTTTAATGTTTTTCCATTTTTTGACACATAGTTGTTCATATGTTCTTTTGTATTTCTATGATATACTATAATGTCTCCTTTTTCATCTTTTAATTTTTTCTTATCTTTTTCTACCCCTAAAGTTTTGTTAATTTTGTTTATCTTTTCAAAAAACAGACTTTACATTTTTTATTGATTATTAGTCTTATTTTGTTGATTTCTGCTCTGATATTTATGATGTATTTTCTTCCTCTAATTTTGGATTTAGCTTGTTTTTATTTTTCTAATTCCTTAAGATTCAAATTTAGGTTGTAAATTTATCTTCCTAATTTTTTGAGTAAGAATTTATTACTATAAACTCATTAGAACTGCTTTTTCAGTATCTCATAGGTTTTGGTATATTGTGTTCTATTTTCATTTGTTTTGAAACATTTTTTAGTCTTCATTTTCCTTTCCTCATTGACTCATTGGTTACTTAGGAGTGTGCTGTTTAATGTCCATTTATTTGTTTAGTTTGCAAACTTTTTGTTATTAATTTTTAGTATATTTCTTTGTTGTCAAAAAGATTATATGATTTAAATGTGTTAAAACTTGATTTATGGCCTAATAAATAAATAAGTTATTTAAGAGAAAGTTTCAAATGTTGTTGAGAATACTATGTATTATGCAGCTATTGCATAGAATATTCTGTAAATGCTTTTCTGTTCCCTCTGATCTAGAGTGCAGCTTAAAATCTGCTGAGCTGCTGTTTCTCTGCTGATTTTCTGTCTGGATTAATGGTCATTGTTGAAATTGGAGTGGTGAAGTCTTCTATTATTATTGTAGTGAAGTCTGTCTCTTCCTTTAGACTTGAAATATATTTGATTTTGATATATTTGATATATATAATCAAAATCAATTTGATTATATATAATATAAATATTAAGTTGGCTATATATAAATAAATTTGATTATATATATAACACTTTCTAAGTTCTTCAATTAAAAAATATAGAGTGGCTGAATGTATTTTAAAAAATCAACAAGGCCCAACTGTGTGCTTTCTATAAAATACTCACTTCACCTGTAAGGAAACACGTAGACTGGAAGGAGAGAGGGTAAATTATATATATATATATATATATATATATA
>NW_007253824.1:1055581-1084536 GCF_000164805.1 Carlito syrichta | reverse complement strand
GAAAATTTACAAATTGCCTGAAAAATAATTTAAAATAATAATCCTTAGAAAATTCAACAAGGGACAAAAGAATGCATGTTGATAATGTTACACAAGAAACCCAACAAAGCCCAACTGTGTGCTTTCTATAAAATACTCACTTCACCTGTAAGGAAACACGTAGACTGGAAGGAGAGAGGGTAAATTATATATATATATATATAATTTATCCATTCCTGCTTTCTTTAGATTTTCATTTGCATGGAATATCATTTACCATCTTTCCTTCCAGTCTATCTGTTGCCTTACAGGTGAAGTGAGTCTTTTATAGAAAGCACACAGTTGGGCTTTGTTGGGTTTCTTGTGTAATATTATCTACCTGCATTCTTTTGTCTCTTGTTGAATTTTCTAAGGATTATTATTTTAAATTATTTTTCAGGCAATTTGTAAATTTTCTTTTCTAGATGGGCAGTTACTGGAGCATTACTCTGTCTTTTTGATGGTTTCAAATGTTCTTACTTTTTCGTGTTGCTTTTGTTCCTGCATTTAGATCTGTATATCTGGTGGAACACTTGTTTGTTTCAGTTTTATAGAATGGCTTTTGTAGGGAAAGGTTTTTCTCCCACAGATGTGTCATGGGGTGTTGTTTAGGAAGAGTGTGCATCTGTCTATTTTCTTTTTATTGTTGAAATTAGAATAAATTCTAATTATCTATCCTAAAGCTCTATATTGTTTAATCTTTATATTGATGCATGTCAAGAAGTGCTCATCTTTGGTACTGTATTGTGTCATTTTACCATTTGCATTATATTCTTTTCTATAATTTCTATTTTTGAAGGTATTCTATTTTTTACTTATGCAAATTAAATTTCTCATTATTTGATAAATAAACTTTAAAATGGCTGCTTTGAAATATTTGCCAGAGAGTTTCAATAATCACTTCATCTCAGTATTGGCATAACTTGATTGTCTTTTTCTTATTTAATTTGGAAACTTTCTCTGCTTCTCGGTATAATGAGTGATATTTGATTGTATTCTGGATCGGTTAGATATTATGTTAAGACAGTTTTGATCCTATTTAAATTCTCTATTTTATTTTTTGAGTTGGGAGTCTCACTCTGTTGCCCAGACTGGAGTGCAGTGGCCGCTCCCAGCCACCTCAGTCTCGACCTGCTGGGCTCCAGTGATCCTTCCGCCTCAGCCTTCCAAGCAGCTGGAACTACAGGCGCGCGCTACCACTCTTGGCTAATTTTTTGATGTATTGTAGAGATGAGGTCTTGCCAAGTTGCCCAGGCGGGTCTCGAACCCACGGGCTCAGGCAATCCACTCACCTCAGCCTCCCAAAGGCACGGGATTGCAGACTGAGCCTTTATAATGTAGATTTTGTCATACTGTACTGTACCTATTGACAATCACTGGAGAGGAAGCTGTCACTACCAGTGGGTATGACATAAGGGATGACAAGGACCACCCAGACTCTAATGGCAATAATGCAACAGAGTACATAAGTAGATTTTCCTTTTTTTTTTCCTGCCTCTGTTGGTAGTTTCAATTTGCAGAACTCTCCAGCACCCATTCTAGGATATATGGAGGATAAAAATAAAGCAATTCACCATAGTACAATTCTTCAAATCATGACATCTCTAGTCAGTTTATTTTCTCCTTTCTACTTTTCTTAGTATTTTCATAATAGTCTGTCTTATTATGTCCAGGATATTCAATCGGATAATTTCACACATTTCATACTCACAGTTTTAAAGTGCATACTTTTGCATTTCTAACAGTGTGTGTAAGAAACAGTCTTCTGACACTTTTATGTATTATTTTAAAAATTAAACGTTATTTTATGATTATATAATGTCTATCATATTTTTGAGTCACAAAACTCAGCATCTTCATTCTACTTCTCTCTGTTATATGCTCTGTAGCAATCAGATAGTTAATCGATTTGAATATCAGTGTTCTTATATGTAAATAGGGCATAATAGACACAGAAAAGAATTTTTCAGAATAAAATAAAACATTTTTAAAAACTAGTACAGTATTAGTCCATTATACACTAGTGTATTAATTTTATAATTCAATAACAATGGAAAAAGAGGCATACAAATTGAAAGAAATGTTGCAAACTGAGTAATGAATCTGTACATTTTCTATGCAGAGAGACTGTACATGCCGAAATCAATTCTAATTACTTTGGGAGGCTAAAGTGGAATATTTTGACCTGGTCTCAAATTTTTTGGTACTTGCATTCCGCATATGGGGAGTGGAGGATTGAATTAACAACTAGAACTTTAATATGTTCACAATATACACACCTTATGTCAGAATGTGTGTTTAATGTGGGTATTTTTTTAATATTAGTGAGAAAAAGACTCTCTGTTATGGTGATTTGGAGGAAGAAATCTAAATATGGAGAATGACACAATGCAGGTATCTAGGGAAAGGTAGTTATGGCAGAAGAAAGAGAATGGAAATGTTCTGAGACAGGCCATGTTTAGTATGTTCAAAGGGCATCAAGTAGGCTAATGTGATGGAGGTGTGATATCTGAGGCTAGATTTTAGAGTCTGGTGCCTTACAATTAGTCAAGTATTGTTTTTCTTGGTTTGAGATGGAAAACTATTACAGTGTGTTGAGCAGAGGAGATTTCTCGAGAGATTACTCTGATTGTTTTACAGAGAATAATTTTAGGTTGAGTGAGGGTGGCACGTGGCGAAAATAGAAAATCAATTAGGAGACCATCACAGTAATCCTGGTAAGAATGTGATTAGACTATGATGGTATAGCTATGTGAAGAGACACAGACATGTTTATATGAAAAAGCCTATATTATTAAGGTATATTTAGTGGTTATGCCATAGGAAAGAAACCAGTTTTAACCCTGAGCAAGGAGTATATTTCTGTCAGAATTAATTTTGTGTTTCAATTTGTCTAGGGTAGAATGTCCTGTTGTCTAGTAAAACAGCAGTAAAATGTTACTGTGAATGTATTTTTTGATATGATTAACCTTTAAATCAGTAGACTTTTTGTAGAGTAGTTGAAAGCCTAAAGAGCAAAGACTGAGGCTTCCCAAAGGAGTGCCCATTAAAAATACACCACTGTGACCGGGCGCAGTGGCTCAAGCCTGTAATCCCAGCATTTTAGGAGGCCAAGGTAAGAGGATTGCCTGAGACCAGGGGTTCGAGACCAGACTGGGCAACTTGGTGAGACCTCGTCTCTACAATAAATCAAAAAATTAGCCAGGCATGGTGGCTTGCACCTGTAGCTCCAGCTACTTGGAAGGCTGAGGTGGAAGGATCGCCCGAGTCCAGTAGGTCGTGGCTGTGGTGGCCGTGAGTATACCACTGCACTCCGGCCTGTGCAACAGAGAGAGACTCCAACACACACACACACACACACACACACACACACACACTGCACCACTGAGTTCAGACTGCCAGCTTACCCTACTGATTCTGAAATTACCAGTTCCCATAATCAAACAAATCAGTTTCTTAAAATCTTTCTTACTCCTCTTCATTCTTTCTTCTCCCCACCATTATCTCCCCCGCAGCAAATGTGTTTGTGTGTGTGTGTGTGTGTGTGTGTGTGTGTGTGTGTGTGTGAGTGTGTGTGTGACCTATCGGTTCTGTTTCTCTGGATAAAGTGTTTTAGTTAAAGTGAAAATATAGTGCTCTCTGGAACACTTTAAAGCCCTTTAAAATTTAAGGTAAATTATATATTGTTACGTAGTCTCACGCAAAATAAGCAGACATACATCATACACATGCATTTACAAGTTCATCTACATAAATTATTCCAAAAGTATAATAAATAATTTTGATGATATTTAACTCTGGAGATTAAATTTGTGTGTAATTTAGGAGGATAATATCACTTATGATTAAAATATTTATGTGACAATATGACATCATGTGTCATTTTCTAGATTAATTGACAAAGAGTTTCAAAAAATATTTATAAGATGACTTCTTTTTAGATGACACAGGGACATAATTGTGAATAGAATTTATGTCTTGATCAAACTAAGACATTTGGTGGGGGGAACAAGTAAGTTCAGAAATAGGAAACTGAATTGCACACCAGGAGAAAGCAATGATTGCATAATTTGTGTTGGCTTTTGAAGAATTCCTGCAGTTAGGGCAGCAGAAGTAAGAATTAAAGAAGAATCTAGACTAACAGATATCTAAACTCAGATTTTGTGAAAGGCAGGGACAAAACAACAGAGTAGTTTAGAGACTGTAGTCATAGTGTAATTTGATATTGAAAGTGGACTAGATCCAAAGAGGAGGCTGTGAGAGTTCCTGTGAAGGAAATTTATATTGATTAGTGATTTTAATAAAACTAAATATATGGAAAGATTAAAGACAGTCTTGCTCAGAGAAAGAATTTATGCGTTGTGGAAAATTTTGCACTATTAATGGTTTCTATTTAAATACTGAAAAACACTAAGGTACAAATTTGTAAATAGTCTATTTTCACTTCAGTTCATCTTCCTTGTGTCTCAGTTACATGGCTGTTTGCATTTTCCAGGTGAATGTTATTTGTGTCTTATAATGATGAGAATTTAGCACAAGAAGTTTTTATAATGGCGCACGTTTCAATGTCAGCAAGAGCTGCAATTTTTTCTTTCCTTTGTATTGAAAAGGTGTGGGTCTCCGTATATTTGCAGATTGTTGGAGTCACCACTTTATTCTGCCTACATACATCAAAGGACCAAGGCAAGGGGGATTTTCCTCCTTTAAGAATGGAAATATGACTTTGAAATTTATTTAGAGCGATAAAGTTCATCATGTGACATAAAATAAGAACGACTAAACTAGACATTGTTTTCTTTTTTTTTTTGAGTTGGAGTCTCACTCTGTCGCCCAGGCTGGAGGGCAATGGCACGCTCCCGGCCACCGCAGCCTCGACCTGCCGGGCTCCGGCGATCCTTCCGCCTCAGCCTTCCAACAGCTGGAACTACAGGCGCGCGCTACCACGCCTGCTAATTTTTGATTTATTGTAGAGATGAGGTCTTGCCAAGTTGCCCAGGCGGGTCTTGAACCCGCGGGCTCAGGCAATCCACTCACCTCAGCCTCCCAAAGCATGGGATTACAAGTTGAGCCACCGAGCCCAGCCCACCCTAGCTTTCCAAGTGGCCTGAACTACAGATGCGCTACCACGTATGACTAATTTTTTTTTTTTTAATTTATTGTAGAGACGAGGTCTCTCCAAGTTGCCCGGGCAGGTCTGGTACCCGCAGGCTCAGGCAATCCACTCGCCTCAGCCTCCCAAAGTGCTGGGATTACAGGTTGAGCCACCGAGCCTGGCCTGATATTATTTTCAATGACATTTTCAGAATTACTAAAACATGACACTTTAGTTTCAGTTTATCTGTCTCTGTATCTCACTTTTTCACTCTTTTAATTGTTCTCTCTCTTCTTCTATTTCTATATCTATTGCTGTATCTATTGTTCTTCATCTCTCTCACCCTCTACAAGCCATGAAATTTGAAATCTCAAATGATAACGGTTTTCTAAAGAGCAGCTAGCTTTAGGATTCTGCATATTTAATCCAATGAAAACACTTCCAGAACTTCTATTTAAAAACACTTTAAATAGTTCAAAACATATTGAAGAAATTTTACTTTCCCAATTAAAAATTATACTTATCTTCCAGACAAGATTGTTTTCTCTCCATGAATGCTAATATTATTCATTCATTAGACTTAATATCAAAGAAACTATTATTTTATGTCCAATCATAAAAAGCATTAGCCCCTCCTAAGGATCTTTGTAAGAGTTCTAAATAATTCCAATGATATTATACACAAAAAAGCTAAAGGCAACTAAAGGAAGACCCTAACAAAAGTAGCCTTAAAAATTTAAGGGTTCAGCCCGGCTCGGTGGCTCAGTCTATAATCCCGTGCCTTTGGGAGGCTGAGGTGAGTGGATTGCCTGAGCCCGCGGGTTCGAGACCCACCTGGGCAGAGAGACCTCATCTCTACAATAAATCAAAAAATCAGCCGGGCTTGGTAGCACATGCCTGTAATTCCGGCTACTCAGAAGGCTGAGGCGGAAGGATCGCCGGAGTCCAGCAGGTTCGAGGCTGCGGTGGCCGGGAGTGGCCGCTGCACTCCAGTCTGGGCGACAGAGTGAGACTCCAACTCAAAAAAAAAAAAAAAAAAAATTTAAGGGTTCATTTTTCTCACAAAGTGATTCTGAGTATGACTTCTGTTAGAGTTGTTTCAGCTGCTCATGCTATCAGGACTGGCCAAGTTGTGATTTACTTGGATTTTTCTTTACAACCATTTGAGAGTTGTCACATCTTTCATCATCATATCCTTGTTTAATGTAAGATAGTTGAGAACAGATCTTGGGTTATCACTTAGTAGAGTTAACTGAAACCTTCAAAACATAATGGGTCAACATGTTTCAGGAGACCCACAAAGTTTATGTTACTTGGCTCCCAAATGTTTCTCAGACAAACATGAGTGTTTAAAAATGTGCACCTCAATTTTTACATGAGAAAAATCTTAGAATTAACCTGAGTTTAGCTATGTATAACCTTACATTGGTATATGCTGTCATATTTTTAAAATATTTTAAAGATGTTTAAGATATTAATATGAGCAAGCGATACAGGTACTATAATCCAAATTACACATGTATATGCATATATGTATATATATACACATATGCACAAATACCCATACACATATATATTATATATGTCATATTAATAAATGTAGTTATCAAAATACTATATTGGTAGGGAATATATGACTATTTTAACAGATATTATTTTTATCTGTTTGCAAACACTTTACACAAAATTTTTGAAATTATGAATACTTTTCTCGATATTCTAAATTTTTAAAAATTAGGATCTTACATTTTAATAAAATGAAAATATTTAATGTAATCAAAAATTAAAAGAGGTATTGTTACAGTCTCTGAAAACAATTGCAGGTATAATGCACAAATAGTTAAAACAACACAACATATTGAAATGCACAAAGCTTTCCAAAATATGTTTTCTAAATTAAATAATACTTCTTTAAATGCATTTTTGTTATATCAACTTTAAAGCCAATAACCATTATTTTACAACCACGCCACATTGAAAAAGTAACCACAATATTTGTATTTTTCCTACATAAAAAGTGGCATCAATGTGACTTTATGTCTCCATAATTCAACAAAATAAAATGGTTTTCAGAAAGTCATTATGAATAGCATATTTTATATTATTGCTGCTTCAACTGGCTATTGGCCTCATAGCCCATTTTTAAGATACCTAAATATAGAACGTAGTCCCCTGTTTTTTATCATGATTGTAAAAGTAGAAGCTGATCATTTGGAAAACTGCATCCAATGCAGAAAAACAAAAGTTTTCTCCTTTTAATGAATAAAATATATAAGGGAACAAAAATATTGTGGTTAAGAATTTATATGTACCCAAGCACCAAATTTTAAAATTATAATTCCTGTGAAAATGCTTCCAATAAAAATTTATATGTAGTTATTTCATAATGGTACAGTTGGCTTCCTAAATTATATACATTTGCTGAATATGCAGAATCATCAAGTTCATGATAATAGCAGCAATATTTTCAATGTTCTGACATTAGTATGTGTGCATTATTAAACAGTATTTAACAGCTTTAAAGAGACTTTGACCCAAACTAAGATTTATTATTCTCTTGTCCATAGTTCAAAACAGCTTCTCCTAATATCGATCTAAAGTGACCCGTATTAGAAGTCCAGAAATAGTAGACAAGGATGATATGACATGCCTGAATATTGATTGACTGAGTATTGATCACAGCACAAAGTTCAACCCTCTAAAAACCATTAATATGGTCCTGTTGCAAGATGTAAAACCTAAATTCCACCTGTCTCTCTTTAAGGTGGTTTCCAGGAAGTCAAACAAATGACCTACTTTCTTCTATGATTCTATCCATAAGAACAAATATTATAAAAAGTAAATAGATAAAGCTGACATGAATTACACATTTCCATATAGAAGCTAATGGCAAGTAGATAATTTTTTAAAATGTATTCAGTGGATACGTTTTAACCATATTTTCTCACAAATACTAAATTGGAAACACGTAAGTAGTCTTAGGTACACTTTTTTAGTATCATCTGATCTTAAACTAAGATTCATATGTCTAATACTGATAAGACTAAATCAGACTCCCTCATTATTTCATATTAATATGTGAATAACATGAACAAATATCTGGTTTTCAAGACAAATCTTAGGGGTCTAATCTTGGCCCTATTTCTATTTTCTTTATCCTGTCCACCTGCCAATCAATCTCTCTTTCTCTTTCTTTCTCACACACACACACACACACACACACACACACACACACCACTCATTTTTTCACCTAGTGATAAATACAAGGAAATATACTAATTCTCTTAATGCAAGTAATGATTTTAGATGGCAGAGGTTTCTACATAGAGCTATACAAAGTAAGACATACCAAAGCCCTCTCTCTTAGCATAGCAAATTCCACTCAGCTTCTAACATCCAAATCATCAATTTCCTTGCATTATTCAAACTGGACAGTTTCCTTACTCTCTGGACACCTCCTATCATGTCTATGGATGGTGACCAGCAAACACTGAGATTCTGGTACCAGATTGAGAACATGTTTGAATGTCTGTCAGGAAGTTAATATGAAAGTCAATTTACACAGACAAATTTTTCCAAAAGGCTCAGGATCTAGCTGTGCCTAATTTATTTGTCAACAAAAGACAATTCAATCTCCTAAATGCCTTTCTCTTCCCATCCTACCATCACTGAATGACTCCTGACTCCCTTCACCACCACTTCTGCTGTGGAATGTTACTGAAAATCCTTCTAATATTTAGGTGTGGATGATTTTATATGGCTATCTAACTAAAGAAAAATATAACTATTTCAGAAGCCACTGTCAGTTTCTAGTAGCCAGCCACTCTTTAGGAAAAGACTGGTTGTACTAGATTAATACACAGATAAGGGGTTGTTTTAAGGTCTGATCATAAACTTGTGTGGAATTCTATACACACCAGTAGGAGAGGGGAAGAGAAAGCAGAACCTGGAACAAGGACAAGAAATTGCTGGGGTGAGAAGTTATTAGAGACATCTCAATGGATTTTGTTAAATTGACATCCTATGTGGTTTGTGATTTTAATATCACATTCCATGTTTCCTAGCAGATGGATTTAGCAAATGGCTTTTCCCAAACTTTAATCTGATTCTGTGTTCTGTTGACAGCTCAATGATATAGATGCACAAGTCCTTTGGTTCTTAATGGCAGTTATCACTACCACTGCAAGGGCTTCATAAAATAGATTGCTAGGCCCTACCACTGGGGTCTGACACAGTAAATCTGGAGTGGAGCCTAAGAAATTACATTTCTAACAAACTTCTAGCATCTCATACCACTGATGGGAATCCCACTTGGAAAGCCCCTGAAATAACCTACCTTCATTTCATTCCACTCCAGGACTTCCTCTGGTTGGGTTCCGACCTCAAGTTCCTACAGAGAACTGCACAGGATTTCTTTTTGAAATCTCAGCAAGAGGAAATTCAGAGTAAACATAACATTAATTAATGTTGCTGATTATAGATGAACTCAAGTATAACATACTCATTGTCACAGTGCTACTTAGGAAACGGAAAATTAAAGCTGAATTTAATAATGGATGAGAAAAAGGAAAACTAAGCTTTGGAGGGGAGGGAAGCACAAACCAATTAATCTGACTTTGATAATTTTTGTTTTCCCTTTGAGGAACAATTAGGAATGACAAAGCCACTTTACCTTCTGAAAGTTGAGATTTGCTATAGTCACTTTCAATTGAAATGCTTATCCATTCACATGAGTGATTCAGAATGAAGGAAAGAAGATTGTCAGAGAGCCTTTCATTTGTGAAAGTGACAGCCCCATTCTAAATTTCTCAGCAGAAGCTGGAATATCGTATGCTAGGAATGTCCATTAGAAGATGAAATATCACGGTACCCAAAGCTTTTTCTTACAACTGTACTCTATATACAAAGTACTCAATTACTCTATTATACAAGCTTAAAAGCTTCATACCAATGCAACTTGACAAAATTAGATTATAAATTCCAATTAGTACTTTGAGCTACAATTTTTGTCTTAGTGAAACTATTTTATTAAATTTTTTTATTATTGACACCTGATAGTACCCAACTCTTCCAAAAAGAGACATAATAATATAATTATGTTTTGATATTAGAAGAGCCAAAAGAAAGGCCAAATTACTGTGTAACATTGCAAGCTGAAAAATAGATATGTTTCAAAATATGTATTTGATCTTGCTGTTGAAAAATGAGTACCCATGCTGATACACAGTTTAAAAATGTGTTATTATGATATAACATATATATATGCAGACTTTCAATGTTTCACTCGGGACATTTTGAAGTACCTGGGGACATTTTTGATTGTCATAATGGGGAGAGGTGCTAACTAGCATTTAATGAGTGGGATGTTATCAAACATTGTATAATGCACAGATCTGATTCATAGCAACTAAGAATTATGTAAACTAAAATTTTGAGAAACCCCAAGAAACTGAAATCGCTGAGTTGCAGGCAATTTAAAGCTTGACAACTCCATTTTTACCTTCACTTCTTTAATATCAATCAGAGATTTTAGTGATTATTTTAAAAATTAGAACTGTATACAATGACTCTAATAAGGAATGCTTTGAGTTGATGGTTACTAACTGAACATATATAGGAAAATAAATTGGAGGCTTTTAATTTTGTAAAATGGTCCCTTTTGCATCAAGCAAAACTTCCAAAAGGATTATGAAAACTACAGATCAAGAGTGGTTTGCTAACAATATATCAACCTCGGGGAAATTATTTAATTGGTTAGAAATTACTTTATGCTGAGTCCAAGAATAAACACTTTTCTCAATCTGAAAGGGCAATGACTAGATTTTGCTATTACTGTCATCAAAATGAATATAGGAAAAGAGCAACAAAAAAATAAAAGGACAATGAGATTTCTTGACTGCTTTTTAACACCCTATATATATTTTAAATGTTCTATTTTATTTTAACTTTAGTGAAGTAGATATATATATATATAATATATATATTCTTTATGTAGCTGTTGTTTTCTAAAACATTCACACCTAACAATCACAAATAATGTTTAAAAATAGGTCATAAGAAATAATAAAACATAGTAGTATACATCAGATTTTTCTCACAAAAAACAACTTTTACATATTTTAACCCATTTCATGTAGTGAAAGAATTCAAATATTACTTGATCTTGTCTGATAGGTAGGGAAGATTTTAAATATAAGACACAAGAGTGCAGCTGGCCTTTAAATATGCCACTCCCTTTCTGTTTTCATTTTCTTCAGTTTTATTTTCTTCCTTTGTTCTCCCCAAATAATTCCCCTTTTCCTTCCCTCCTTCTTTCTTCCCCACTTCTCTTTTTCTTTCGCTCCTTCTATCTCCTCCATTTCTTCCCTCCATTCTTTAGCAAATATTTATAAAGCATTTGCTCATCCCTAGGGAATGTGTTAACAGTAATGATGGCACTAGTTCATGGAACTAGAGTCTACTGCAGAATATTTCATCAGGTTTCATCAGTGGATACAAATAGACTGTGATTCAAACACATATCTACATCTTCAAGTCCCCCACAGACCAACAACAGAAAGAAAAACAATTTCAGTCCTCCCAACAACTCTTGAATGAGCAGAAACATTGTAGCAGGTGGTTAACAGAGAGGCAGCTCTGAATCTAAAAATATGACAATTATGCCCCCATTACATTTGCTATCATCCTTGCATACCCATAGTACAGTCATCCCCATGTGACGGTGACCCGGTCATCAACACCTATATGAAGACATTGGAACTCCATACATTCATCTCAAAGTCAGAGTTGTTCATCAACCAGGCAACCCTCTTAAGGTCATGTATTTCCAAGATTCCCCATTGTCTTCCACCACCAGTTTCTGCCATTGCAACCATAGTTCGTCAGATCTGACAGTAGTAGTGAATGAAAATTGCTTCTACTCCATCAACTTCTGTTAAAATTTGTTGTACAAATGGATACAGAAGACAAAAGTGTCATCTATTTTTTTCTCTTTAGTAGTAACGAACTCTTAGCTTCTGCTCAGCTGAGATGCCATAGTGCATAAATGATTTGTTCTGGCACTGCTATTTCCACAAATGGGAATTTCCAAGTTATTGATATCAACACATCAGAGAAGACAGCCTAGTTGACTAGGAACAAAGTTATAAACACACACACACAAATGAAGTGGATTTATGGTAATAGGTACCTCCGTGAGTGTGGATAGGGTTAAGCCTGAAAAACCAGTCACCACACAAGTTATAAGAGGTCTTTTATGTTTGATAAGCATAATGTGTTTTGACCTGTAGATAAGGAGGGTATTGAGGAGTAGAGTGAAAGTACTAGAATTGATTTTATAATGATAGTTTAGATGTGGTTTGAAGAGAAGTGAATGGTGAGACTAAGGAAATAGAAAGGAACTGATGAACTAGACATGAACTCTGACAGCATCAGTAGAGAGGACATAGTGTTCCAAAAATATGTGAACCAAAATCTGAAGATAAACTAAGTATATGAATGAGGGAAATATTACAATTTAGGAATCTAATATGTGTTTGTTTTGGTCACCTAGGAGAGGAATGACACCTAGGAGAGGAATGACTGGGAGGAAACTCCCAGTCAGATATTTAGGAGTTTCCTTGAACGAACGGTTAAGTCATGTTGACATAGGTTGTGTCAGCTTCCGGGTCCAATAGTGGGCAAAAGTGATCTCCATTCTCATGTCTAAACTTCTCATGCCTCCTGACTGTCATTCCTAATGTTCATATGTCCTCTCCTAGGCTTGGTGGCTCAGCCTGTAATTCCGCGCCTTTGGGAGGCTGTGAGTGGATTGCCTGAGCCTGCGGGTTCAAGACCCGCCTGGGCAACTTGGCGAGACCTCATCTTTACAATAAATCAAAAATTAGCCCGGTGTGGTAACACGCACCTGTAGTTCCAGCTACTTGGAAGGCTGAGGCGGAAGGATCACTGGAGCCCAGCAGGTCAAGGCTGTGGTGGCCGGGAGCGGCCATTGCACTCCAGTCTGGGCGACAGAGTGAGACTTCAACTCAAAAAAAATAAAAATAAAATAAAACAAAGCTATAACCCACAACCTTTTTCAATATTTGCTCCATAAAAATTCCTGAAAATTCGTTTATACAAATAGTTTTTCTTCTGACAGGAACCTTTCCTGTTTTGGACAGCAGGTTACCTACTTAGAAAAAGAGCTCAGCTATCAACCAACTCTTTATTTATTGTGAATTATTTTAATCACTTTCCTGCCATTTGCATTTACTAATCCTAGGCTATAATGTCATGAACTTTGTCCAATCCCAATCAGCTTCTCACTTTTCAATCAATGTCAATACCTTCCCCCAGTTTTCTGTTCTAAGATTGTATTGAGTTTCTGAAAAAGTGTTATTCTCTGTTAAACTACATTAGTGCTAACAAACCCAGCATTGTTTGGATAAAGGTTTTCTTGATTGTTCTTTTGTTAGGGGAGAAGTTGACAGTCAACAGGCAGAGAGTATTAATGCTGAACCTGATAAGTACAGATTTGAAGGCATTTAATTTGAAGGGTTGTGAAATATCCCAACACACATTTCCACACATTATTTAGAAATACTTATCCTTCACAAAGATACTTTTGACTTTAGCAAAAAATTTATAAAATAATAATAAATTCTAGAATTTGAATGTTATTTAAATGTAATATGTTTAGTGCCTTCCCCCAAATTCATATGTTGAAATTCTAACCCCCAAGGTGATGGTATTAGAAGGTGGGGCTTTTAGAAGGTGATTAGGTCAGGAGGGTTGTACCCTCATGAATGGGATTAGTGCCTTCCAAAAGAAATCCCAGAGAGCTGCCTTACCTTTTTCCAGCAAGTGAAGACAGAACAAGAAGGTGCCATTTATGAACTGGAATCAGGCCCTCACAAGACACCGAATCTGTTAGCACATTAATCTTGGACTTCCTAACCACCAGAACCACGATAAATATGTTTCTGCTGTTTATAAACCATCTGGTATATGGTATTTGTTGCAGCACCTGGAAGGACTAAGCCACTGACATTTACTAAGAACATACTATCACCCTAGCATTGCTCTTAGTTTTTACATGTATTAATATTCAGAACATGTTAAGGCAGATGTAATTATCTTTGCTTTATGCATGAGAATAATGAGGCACACAGGAGCTATATAATTTCCCCAAATGTACAAAACTAGTGGACACTTTTAGCAATTCTGCTATGCTGTCTTTTCCTGGACTATTTTCTCTTTCACTTCAGAATAATCTATTTTCTCAAAGGTAGATTTGACTACTGGCATGCAACATATGACTATTTTAGTATATTTAATTTGTGTACACTTTGAGACTTAAAAATTGCTTCTAGGCTTCCAGCAAGATGGTGACAGCGCAGCCTGGTCCATGAGATCCTCCACAAAGGAGAATGCAGAGGGTCTCTGGCTCTCTCCCCAAGGGCTGTGGATCCCAACGTCGGCAGCCTGCTCTTCACACAGAGCTCGGCCGTCGCCACCACTGGGGCATCGCGGCTGTCTGGACAACCACTGCAACCACAGACATAGTAGTCGCCGGTGCCACCGCGGCCTCCGTGGCAGCCATAGCACATCATGCCACCCATACCTGAGGCGATGCACAACTTCAGTCCTTGAAGCCCCTGCAGGCAAGATCTGCTGGGATCACTGCCACCTCTGCTGCCAACTTGACGTCCTACCAGCTGTGAGTCTCCTCCTGTGTGCACTGAGGCAGGCTTCCATCTCCAGCCTCTGCCTGGCTCCTGTCCAGCTCCACCCACTCTGCAGCGAGCAGTTGAGATAGCACCTCCTACTGGCGATTCAAGGTAACAACACCAAAACGAGAAAAACAAGCTTGAAAAACAGACACAGGCCAGATTTGAGTGGTGAACTGAGGGTGATCTGAACTGTCCTTCACAGGAGGCCAGGGGCACCTGAACCGAACTGTGAACTAATTGGCAAGCTTGAGAAGACACCTAGAAATTAGAGCTGAAAGGACATTGGACTTAAACGAAAAGTCTCAGAGTGTGCTCGATTGGTTCTGTTAGTTTAATGACTTGATTCTATTCCTATTGTTTTGTTCCTTTTTTTCTCTTCTTTTTCTTCTCTTTTCTCCTCTCTGTAAACCATATCTTTGTATAGAGGAACAGCACACCAATAAAGGTGGTTGGTTAGCTTGTACGTTAGCATCATTGTATGTTTAAATTTTTTTTGTATGGGAGCTGATTAGTCTGTAGCTTTAGTCTATTGTTTTTATCTATTTCAGTTTAGGTCTCTCTCTCCATTTGTTGATACACTCTTCTGTTTCTCCCCTTATGCTTCTCTCTTTTCAACCCCTCTTCCCCCCACTGTCTACTCCATCCTCTTCCCTCAGCTAACCTCATTTTATTTCAGGGAGTAAGCCTACAGCCCCACTGCACAGACATTCGAAGGCAGTGGGAAGTGGGTCTCAGATTATCCATACACCTGTCGGTGGACACGAGAACCTGCAGATAGATTTTGAATCACAGCTCCCCCCTTAAGTAAATCTCAAAACTGCAAAAAGGACTACCCTCAACCTACAGTGCAACTCCAGAATTGAACAAAGTAAGAGGGCATACATAAGAAGAATAAGAGATTGAACAAACAGAAGTGAAAGCAATCCCTCTACCCCTGAATAACAGAATTAAAGAAGATGGTGACATGGAGGGAAGAAAAAAGTAGGGAAGGAAGAAATCGCACAAATGAAGAAAAACCAAAAGAAGAATATAGGTCTCACACAGATCCCTGGGGGATCAGACACTGAGAAAACAGACTCCAGAACACAAACAATGAAGAGCCCCCAGAATGACTGGTCACATGCATCAAACCCAACTATCAAGACATAAATAGAGAGAATTAAAAAAATTGAGGAGAGTCGGGCTCAGTGGCTCAGCCTGTAATCGAGTGTCTTTGGGAGGCTGAGGTGAGTGGATTTCCAGAGCTCGCGGGTTTGAGACCCACCTGGACAGCAAGACCTCATCTCTAAAATAAATCCAAAAAAATCAGCCGGGCATGGTAGCACATGCCTGTAATTCCAGCTACTTGGAAGGCTGAGGTGGAAGGATCGCCAGAGGCCAGCAGGTTGAGGCTGCGGTGGCCGGGAGTAGCCACGGCAGCAAAGTGAGACTACAACTCAAAAAAAAAAAAAAAATTGAGGAGTGGCAAGAGGAAAATAGGAAGGAGCTGATGTCAGAAATGACAGCAGTAAAGAATACTGTGATGGAAATAAATAACAAACTAATAAGCATGGAAAGCAGAATTAGCCAAGCAGAAGAATCTCAGAGCTCAAAGATCAAAACACAGAACTAACCCAAACTGTCAAAAGCATAGAAAAGAAGCTAAAAAAGACAGAACAAAAACTTCAAGAGATGAATGATCACTTCAAGAGACCGAACCTAAGAGTAATTGACCTTTCTGAGACAGAGAGAGACACAGAGGCCACACTCCAAGAAACATTTCATGAAATCATTCAAGAAAACTTTCCTCATCTCATCAATGATGAAAAAATTCAAACACAAGAGATTCAGAGAACCCCTACAAGACAACAAATGAGAAGACCAACTTCCAGACACATAATAATTTGCCCAAACAAAGTAGGTATAAAAGAAATATCCTAAAGGCTACAAGAGAAAAAGGTCAGACTACCTACCAGGGAAAACCAATTAGAATAGCAGCAGATTTATCTATAGAAACCCTCCAGGTTAGGAGACCTTGGAGCCCTATCTTCAGAGTTCTAACAGATAAACTATTTCAACCAAGAATAACCTACCCAGCCAAGCTAAGCTTCATCAGTGAGGGAGAATTGAAATCTTTCCAATCCCAAAGAACCTAATCCAATCCCAAAGAACCTAAGCTACCGCCCGACCACCTCTACAAGAAACACTTAAGAAAGTATTGAACACAGAAGAAAAGGAAAAAAGAACAACAATGTTCTTCACAAGAGTACAGGCAAAAGATTAAAAAACACACATGATCCAATTCTAAAACCAAAAGAAAGACAACACACAAACAGGAAGAAAACAACTCTGTAAGAACATTATGATAGGGATCAACTCTCACATTTCAATAACCAGTTTGAATGTGAATGAACTAAATGCACCACTGAAAAGACACAGAATGGCAAAATGGATAAAATATCACCAATCTACAATCTATTGCCTTCAAGAGACTCACCTCACTAGAAAGGACACTCACAGACTCAAAGTAAGAGGATGGGAAACAAATTTTCAGGCAAATGGAACACAAAAGAAAGGAGGAGTCGCAATCTTAATCTATGACAAAATACCCTTTAAGCTACCAAAAATTAAAAAAGATACAGAAGGACACCACATAATGATAAATGGTTCAATCCATCAACAATAAATAGCCATCCTAAACATATATGCACCAAACATAGGAGCACCAATTTTCATAAAACAGCTCCTAGGTAAACTAAAAAAAGATATCAACTCCAATACCATCATAGCAGGGGACTTTAATACCCCACTCACAACCCTAGACAGATTATCAGGACAAAAAATCAACAACGAGATCCGAAACCTCAATGTGATTCTTGATCAAATGGACTTAATCGATACCATAGAACCCTCCATCCAAAGACCACAGAATACACATTCTACTCATCACCACATGGAACGATTGACCACATACTTGACCATAAATCAAGCATAAGCAAATTTAAAAGGACTGAAATTTTACCATGCACCTTCTCAGACCACTGTGGAATAAAAATAAACATTAACACCAACAAGGTACCCACCAAACCCACAAAGACATGGACACTAAACAGCATGATACTAAACAACTCCTGGGTCAATGATAAAATCAAAACAGAGATTAAAAGGTACCTGGAAACAAATGAAAATGAAGAAACATCTTACCAAAATATCTGGGACGTCATGAAAGCTGTAGTAAGAGGAGAATTTATATCCCTACAAACGCACAAGAAAAAAATGGAAGGATCACAAATTAACAGCCTAACAAGCCACCTAAGGAAGCTGGAAAACCAAGACCACAAAAACCCTAATTTCAGCAGAAGAATCCAGATCACCGAAATAAAAGTCCAAATCCAGGACATAGAAGACAAAAAGATAATACAAAAAATCAACAAAACACCCAGGCTCGGTGGCTCAGCCTGTAATCCCACGCCTTTGGGAGGCTGAGGTGAGTGGATTGCCTGAGACTGCGGGTTCGAGACCCGCCTGGGCAGCGAGACCTCATCTCTACAATAAATCAGAAAATCAGCCGGGCGTGGTAGCGCATGCCTGTAATTCCGGCTATTTGGAAGGCTGAGGCAGAAGGATCGCCGGAGCCCAGCAGGTTGAGGCTGCGGTGGCCAGAAGCGGCCACTGCACTCCAGTCTGTGCAACAGAGTGAGACTCCAACTCAAAAAAAATAAATCAATTAATAAATAAAAATAAAAAATAAGTGGATCACTTTCATGAACTCTATCTACAAAACTGGTCCTCTGACTACAAACTTTCTAATATGCTTTCTATCTCACTAACAATTTATATAAAAAATAAATGAACCTACAACTTGGTTTCTACTTTAATAATAAGCTCTTACAGACATCCTTTTTCACATCTGATGATAATTCTCATCAATACAGGTAGCTGGATTTGATGCACTGTGAGGCCTTGCTACTCAAAACTGTGGTCTGTGAACTAACAGCAGCATTCCCACTTGGGAACTTGCTAGAAATGCAGAACCTTGGGGACCCAACTGAGACCAAATGAATCAGAGACAAGATTCCTAGGTTACTTTTTTACACTTTAAAGTTTGAGAAACACAGTCCTAGGCATAAATAGTGCACAAAAAAACCTGATCTTCCTTGAAATATTTGATGAGTTAGGATGTATATATCTCACCAATTAGTAAATAACGGTGTTTGCACAAAGTCACATCACTTTAAAGAAAATAAATTTGAGTGGGAGTAATTGAGAATAAGTTACCATGTCTGAAGCAATTTATTTTACTGGTAATTTTAATTTTATACAAAATTATGTTGTCCAAAGTCATCTCCAAGATCTTGAGTTTTATTAACCCACTGACCATAATCTTCTTTCAAAAGTTCATCTATTTAATTCATTGTGAAAACATTCTCTTGTATAACTAAGTTTGACATTTGAATTTAAAATGTCAATAAATTCAAACAAGAGTCTGTGAGCAATCAGAACATGCTCTTCATTTAAAAAAAAGGGAATATTGTCATTTTGAAGTTCTGTTAACATTTTGTAAAACAACAAATAAGACCCTTTTAGGGCAATCACACATGGAAAAAAAATAAGTGAACATTAATGGTTTTATCTCATGGCAATTATTCCCCCGTGATCACAAAATTCTCATAAAAAGAAGTGGTGTGAATATTTTTTAAATGGGAAGACTAAATGGCTGACTTTAAGCACATATGTACCATCTTTGTAAAGCAAATAAATTAACATCATCAACATAAAATAATGATAAAGGAACAAACTAATTCAATTGTTTTTTCCAAATATAACATTTTAATAATGATCTTCTCTAAAATCCATCTTGCAATATGTCCCTATGGAAATCAATTGAATTACAGTGTCTTTTACCTAGAATAGAATTATGGTATTCAATTTCATTCCTTTGGATCAATACTGCTCTAAATTACCATTCTTATATGTTTGCTTGCTTTGGGTCATTGCCTAATTTCTTGCATGATTTTTAAAAAGAATTAGAATAACGTCACTTCAACGCTCTTTCATCAGCTTTCCTAAAATACTTCCCAAACTAAATGTTTTTAACAGTTTTATAATCAAACTACTTATTTCCTAGCATCTGATGCCAGCAAACTGCTTAGTACCTAGACCACTTATAATACTTCTTAGTATTTTGTACTAATATCCCTCTTATCTGAAGAGCTTAAGGTATTTTATAACCACCAGTCAGACTCAAGTCAGAGACCCCCCACTGAGATCAAAGGGAAACTGAACAATTATGTCCACCAGCAATTGAAGGAGGATTGAAGTTAGAAAAAATAAATTGCCAAGTTTTTGATACAGTTAATACCCACTCCCCCTACTATTTCATGTTCATCTCTGCAGGAAGTCAGAGTTACATGGTATTTTGTCCTAGAATGAAAAATTTTTATTTTTAGGAATTTTATGTTGTCCTAGCTTGAGATATGAGCCTCAGTTCCACAAGGGTTATGTTTTTGGCTCTATTATACTGCTTAATTCACAATGCCATATTTTCTTCCAAACGTTTAAGTTAAATATGATTATATTCTAAGGGGAGTCAAAAAAATTTTAAATGAGAGATAAAATAAAGTAGGAATTTTTTTAAAGTTTTGATTTAGGTTACACTAACATAGAAACAATACAAACTTAATATGTATAAAATTAAGATCACCTCCACATACCACCATGAAAAAAATCAGTGTTAACATATTTGTGAGAAATTATATATTGTAGATGTATCTACAGACAATAATATATATAAATATATATATTTTTTAATATAAATCAAAATAGTCTGAATGGTTTTGCATCTGGTTTATCCCTCCCTCAATTATATTGATTACACAATTCACAGTGGACTTCTTTTCCATGTTTGGATCCTCTTCTGTCTTCCTTTTTTATCTGGCTTAGAGTCCATCACATTTTCATCATTAGACCATCATAAAACCCCCTTTACAGGTCAATAATAATCCCACAGATATCAGGTCTTAACCCCTGGAACCCATAAGTATTAGCTTATTTGAAAAAAGGGTAATTATGCTAAGTGAAAGAAGCCAGATACAAAAGACTGAAAATTGTGCAAGTCCATTTATGTGAAATATCCATAATAGGCAAATTCATAGACACAAAAGTTGATTAGTAGTTTCCTTGGTTTGTAAGGAATGGAAGAACTGCGAAGTGATAGCTTAAAGAGTTAGAGGTTTCTTTGGGGGATAATGAAAATGTTCTAAATTGATTGACTACAAGACTCTGAGTATACTAAAATCATTAAATTGTATATGTTGGGTGAAAAAAGAAGAAAAGAAAAAAGGGTGTTTGCCAGTATAATTAACTCAGGATCTGAAGGTGGGAAATGTATCCCAGAATATCCAAGTAGCTTTTAAATGCAATGACATGTATTCTTTAAAAATTGTTTTATTATAAGGATGTGGGGTGCAAATCAGGATTAGGTACATAAGTATATGTGCAAGCAAAGTTTGGGCCTCCAACTGGTCCTCACTGCCCCTAGTTTAGAACCACGTACATTTTGTGTTGTTATGTGCCCCTGCTCCTGCCCCCGGCAGTCTCCCGTAACTGTTGATCCCTCCCTTGTGCTATTGTGATTAATGTTCATGCTCATGTTCATGTCCCACTTATGAGTGAGAACATGTGGTGTTTGGTTCTTTGTTTCTGTGATAGATTGCTAAGAATGATTGTCTCCAACTTCAGTTTGCTGAGAAGTCCATGATTTTGTACTTCTTTATGGCTACGTAAAATAAATATTCCATTCTTATAAGAAGAAGACAGAGGAGAAGGCAATACACACACAGAGAAGAAGGCAATGCAACAATACAGGCAGAGACTGAATTGATATGGCCATAAGTTAAAGAATGCCTGCAGCCACTAGAAGCTGGAAGGAGCAAGGAACAGCTCTCCTAGAGCCTCTAAAGGGAGAGTGAACAAATACCTCTACTTTAGCTAAATTTGGTTTTGAACTCTGACTTCCAAAACTATGAAATAATAAATCTGTATTGACATCTTTTTTTTTTTTGCTCATTGGTTACAGCAGCTGCAAGAAACTTATGCATACTCTAATCATTTTGTTCTTTCTTCTTCCATCACATGTACACTAAAAATCCAGGCTCAAGTGAACCAACCACCTTCATGCTACATATAGGCCTTAAGTAGTAAAATACCGCTGGAGAAAACCTGTAGCTGAACTGACTGCTGCTACTAAAGTCATGCTGGTTGATCACAGTGTACCTTCCACCCTCCCGGCCATATCATTTTTCTAGCAAATTTCTGCCCTCACTCTGCTCAGAAGGCTTCCATCTTTAGTATGACTTTCGTTTTTCATTGTATTTTTTTCCAGTTATAAAACAGCCTATTATTCAACTCTAAAGTGGAAATGTTTAGGAAAAAAAAATCAGGTGGGTTTCAATCCCTCACTTTCAAATCAGTCCTTTTCATATGTAAATCTTCTTCAAATTCATTAAAATTTTTGCTGAAAATGACACTCCAATGATATCCATGCTGCTAAATCTAAAGACAGTGTAAGGTATTTTTCTCAGTGATATGGAGATAGTTTATCACAAATTCTAAATATCTTTTATTGAATTTTAATTAGAATTATAGCTGAATACAGGAAATACATGGTTTCTCTGATTTTTGTTTTATTTTGCTTATCAGGAAACTTATGAAGATTTGAAGATAATAAGTGCAATTGCTTTTGGGAATGCTGCACTACATACTGTACCAAATATTTTGATTTATTTAGAGGGGAAAAAACTGAGAGTAAATCTTCTCTCTATTGTACGCTTGTTTAAAAAAAATTTAAGTATAATCTGTATTATGTTTTGTGTTGCCATAACATTAAGTTCCTATTTAAACATTTTAACTAAAAAGGAACAAAGAAAACATACCGTAGTATTAACCTATATTTTTAAAATAATTTAAGGAAATATTATCTGAAATTTTGAATTACTAATACTTGCTTTAAGGCATTTGTCCATTAGAATATTGGACAGTATTTTTTTTCAATTAATGTTATTACTATAGAGATTATAGGAGATAGATATTACAGACTCTCCTTGCAATAATTAACTCTAATCTGTGACCTGAAAGATCCAATACAATCAAGTCAATTCATGTAAAAAAAAAAGTAGTATATACTTTTAAAATTAGAAACAGATCTAAATTTATCCTATAATTTCATAAACTGATAAATGAACCTGTCAGATTTTTTAGAAACACAATATACACACCTTAACAGAATTTCACACACTCTTTATTGGTTGCATTTGTCAAAAGGAGTAACACCAACTAAAGCCATTAATTCAGTGATTACTATAGCAACAGAGTCAGTGGTCTTCAGGCAGATGATTGAAGGATTTGATGGAATAGTGAGTTTTATAGAATTAAAGAAGACACTGTGACTATCCTTGATTGTTGTGTGTCCTTTTGGATATAATTAATTAGTTAATTAATTGATTGATTAAATCAAGGTTGTATTTTTGGAAAAGAGGAAATTTTCTGATAATCTGTCAAGTACAGTTAGTAGTAGTAGATATATTCAGTATATACTGGTACATTATGGGTTGCCTAAGGCAATAAGGGCTTTCCTGATTCCAATGAAAGAATATCTGGAATCCAAGTCTTGAATAAGTAATTCTACACTCTGATATCTCATCTCTCTTATTTCCTTCTTATAACTGAAATCAATACGTTTTTCACTTTGCTTGTTTCTACTTCATTTTCCAATTACCAAAAGTTATGATTTCTTGAAGATTGATTCTGGTTTGTTTGTTTGTTTGTTTGTTTGTTTGTTTCTATAATCTCATTTTTGGGGGCTGCACTAAATAACCACCTTATGTATTTGTTTCTTAACTAAGGACCATCTCCTGAAATCTCACTACAACTGCCTTTGCGACATCAGCATATTAGGTGCATAAGTATAAATAATTCAGCTCATGATCAAAAGACAAAAACTTTTCCCAGATAAGTCAATGGTGCCAACATTTTAGAACAGTTTTAAATTTACAGAAAACTTAAGCAGATCATACAGAGATTTATAATGTCTATCCCTATAGCACACACATATTTTCGTATTGCATTAATGGGGTACACATATTACAATTAACCAAGCAATATTGATACATCATTGTTTACTAAATTCTATATTTACATTAAGGTTTACTTTTGTTTTCTGCAGCTCTATGAGATATATAATGTCATGGGTCTACCACTACAGTATCATATAGAAGAGTTCCACCAACTATAAAAGAGAACCAGAGCCAGATAGTAATTAAAGTGGTAAAAACAGATTTTATATAGGAACTACTACAACAGGGGGAAAGAATCCTCAGTATAGATCTTGGACCAGTTCTGAATACAACATGAATAGATGGGAGAAAAGTGGAGACGAGACCAATGCATGAAAAATCACTAAGAGAAAATGTCAAGAGTGGCAGTAGAGAATTGTGATTAAACCTACTTGACAGAATTCTTGTGGAATTCAGGCCAGGTGATCAGTTATAAAGGGTAGTAGTTTCTCTCTAAACTGACTTTATAGGAATCTTGCTACAACTGGGAAACACAGGCCCATAGTTTGTTGCTATCAATAAAATAACTTGCTGTGAATGAATTGCAAGTGTATAGAATCAATATGGAAATAATTGACATCTGCACAATATTAAGTCTTCCAATCCAGAAAGAAAGAATGTATCTCCATTTGTTTAGATGTTCTTTGATTTCTTTTACTAGAACTTTATAATTTTTTAAACATGGATTCTTTTTTTTCTTTTTCTTTTTTTGAGTTGGAGTCTCACTCTGTCGTCCAGATTGGAGTGCAGTTGGCTGCTCCCAGCCACTGTAGCCTCGACCTGCTGGGCTCGGGGATCCTTCCACCTCAGCCTTCCTAAACATGGATTCTATACATTTGTGTTAGAATTATACCTAAGTACTTTATTTGTATTGCTAATATAAATTTAATTTTACATCTTTTTTTATTTCAAGTAACAATTGTTCTTTGCTGGTATAAGAAAGCAATTGACTTTTATATATAAGACTTGTTTCCATATGTTCTCACTCATAAATGGACCTTGAACAATTATAATGCTATAAGAAAGCAATTGGCCATAGTGGGAAACAGTCGGGGTAGGGGAAGTGGGACTGACAGTTGAGGAAAACTGCAAGGGAAGGGAGGGGCATACCTCATCAACAAAGGTACCTGCATGATCAGCGTTTGTATACCTAACCCTGAAATGTACCCCACATCTTTATAATAAAAATTAATATACATACATAAATTGAAATTTAAGCAAAATGTATCTCATAATCAATTTCTAGAACCATCAAAAAAATCATATATGCTGTAATCTCTGTGTTTGTTGAAATGAAAAAAAAAAAGACGTTTTCTGAAGCCTAGCTGTAACTACTTATGAGTCATAGAAGATTATTCTGTCTGTTCTTTGGGATATTATGCATAGATAATTATGCTATTTTTGATTGTGCAACTTTATTTCTTTTTTCCACTTGATATGCCTTTTATTTCATTTTCTTTGCTTATTACATTAACTAGAACATTCAGTATGATGGTAAATAGAACTGGTAAGAGGAGACATCATTTTCTAGTTCCTGATCTTAGGGGAAAATAATAGTTTCTCACAAGTAGGATGCTAGCTACTGTTTTATGTAGATTCTCTTTATCAAATTGAGGAAGTTGTTTTCTATTTCTAGTTTGCTAAGAATTTTGTTATTTTGATTGGGTGTTAAATCTTGTCAAATGCATTTTTTGCTTTTCCCAAGTGGAGCTTCATTTTAGAAATTTCATTTGATTTTATTGTGTGACAATTTAAAGTTTTTTAAAAAGTATAAGGACAAATTATTCTATTAAGACACTATATAAGATAACCAGTGGAAATATGAAATATATTAAAAACTAATATTTCAAATGTGTATATACTGAATTCAACCAGTATTATCGCATAATTTTGATTGTAAAATGTGGACCTATTGCAATCTTTTTTGTAGTAACATTGACATACATATGATATTTGAACAAGAGAGTAGTGTTTTTGATTTTGTACTCTTTGTTGTTGTATGGTGCACTAATAGTTGGAAATATTTGAATGCTAGAGTAAAATTAATCTTTTAGGATAAACTCTGCAGAAACCATGTAATTGGCAAAGCACTTTTTTGGTTATTTTTATTGAGTTATATTTCACACACAATAAAATCTTAATTTTACCATTTGATGACTTATTTAAAAAATGTATGCAGTTGAAAAATAATCACCAAAGTCATGATTCATAGCATTTCCATCTTCCAGAAAGTCTGCTTCTGACAATGCATAGTCACTTTCCTCCCTCTCACCCAATGCCTGGAAACCATTAATCTGCTGACTATCACTGTCCTGATGTTTTTTCCAATATTTTATGCAAATGCAACCATAAGTCCTTTAGGTCTATTTTTTAATTCAAAATAATGCTCTTGAGATGCATCCATGTCTTATAAACAGAAAAGAATATGTTCTTAAATGACTAAACTTTGAGAAGAAGAAAGAAATCTAACAAGAAACCCAGAGCTGACTAACATTTCTCTGTGTTGTGATATCAGTTTTCCTTACAAACTAGCCAGATTGCTGACTGGAAACAGAGTCAGTAAATTCAAAGCATATCAACTGGCAATTAACCAAGCAAATATTGAGATGATTGATTTTAATGCAATTTTTTTTCCTTTTAAAACTTTTTTTTGGGGGGACTCCTGAAGATGGTGACGGCATAGGTGGATCCGTGAGACTCTCCAAACGTGAGTTCCCAAAAACACTCTTACTTTTCTCCCTGCAGCCCCATGCCCATCAACCAGCCGCACTGGTACAAGGCTGGGGGACTTTTGGTCCCACACAGGGCCAGATATTGCGGCCTGGCTGCCACTGCTCCACTATATATGTGATTCTCGCTGGCTGGGGAATCCCGAATCCTAGATCTCCGCTCCCTCCCTGGCTACATTGTCATGACCAGCACCCAGCATCAAGCTGCTGGTCACCCAGGGAGGGTCTGGGCACCTGCCCTCCAGAGATACCAGTCCCATTTCTGGCTGAAATGCCCTGTGAGGGACCCACCACCTGCCCTTTGGAGCTTTGGAGATCTGGAGCCCCAGGATCACCCTGGTTGAGGCACTCAGCATGCCACCTCAAGCCTGTGTAAGGGAGCAGAACCCCAAGCTTGCATAAGGTGCTTATTGGAGGCTCCTAGCTCCAGAGGAGGGAATACCCGACCCTCTCCTCCACCCCAGCCTGCTGGTGGCATGCCGGATCCAGCTCCCAGCTGTGCAGCTGGTCCTGCCTAGAGACCCACACGAGCATCTCTAAAAGTGAAAGTAAAACTACCACCTCCGCCATTTTCAAGGCAGACTTGCATCACCCTGCCCACCTACCAGAGCGTCCACCTCGGTTCCCATGGTGACATCATTAAACAGGAGACAAAGCCCCTCCCCTACGCTGAGCAGACTGAGACAACTAAGAGTTACAGACCTTCAAGGCAACAGGCTATCTGCCTGCAACAAAAACAGAGGGGAGAGGTGGGAGATCAGAGCTCAAGGGACTTTAGCCACTACAGGACGAGAGAAAAATCTACACAAATGAAGAAAAACCAAAAGAAGAATATGGTTCTCTCCCAGACTCCTGGGAGGGCAGACACTGAGAAAACTGACTTTGGAATGCAAACAATGAAGAGCCTCCAGAATGACTGGTCTCAAAATACAAACCTAGACATCAAGACATTAATGGAGAGATTAAAAAGAATTAAGGAGAGACAAGAAGAACTAGGAAGGAGCTGATAACTGAGATAACAGTAATAAAGAATACTGTGAATGAAATAAATAACAAACTGATAAGCATGGAAAGCAGAATTACCCAAGCAGAAGAATCTCAGAACTTGAGGACCAAAATATAGAACTAACCCAAACTCTCAAAAACACAGAAAACAAGCTCAAAAAGACAGAAAAAAACCTTCAAGAGCTGAACGATTACTTCAAGAGACTGAACCTAAGAGTAATTGGTCTTCCTGAGGCAAAAAGAGAGACAGAGACCACACTGGAACAAAGCTTCCATGAGATCATTAAAGAAAATTTCCCTTATCTAATTAATGATACAAAATCTCAAACACAAGAGATTCAGAGAACCCCTGCAAGACAACAAATGAGAAAACTAACTTCTAGACACATAATAATTCACCTAAACAAAGTAGGCATAAAAGAAAAAATCCTAAAGACAGCAAGAGAAAAAGACCAGATCACCTATCATGGAAAACCAATTAGAATAGCAGCAGTTTTATCTACAGAAACCCTGCAGGCTAGGAGAGCTTGGAGCCCTATCTTCAAAGTCCTAAAAGATAAACAATTTCAACCAAGAATAACCTACTCAGCCAGATTAAGCTTCATCAGTGAGGGAGAATTAAAATCTTTCCCAGATATCCAATCCCTAAGAACTTACGCTGCCACCAAACCACCTCTACATGAAACACTTAAGAAAGTACTAAACAGAAGAAAAGGGGAAAAAAGAGCAACGTTCTTTATAAGAGTACAGGAAAAAGAATAAAATACACATGAACCAACCCCCCAAAAAAAGAAAGACAATAAACCAAGTGGAAGAACAACTCTATAAGAACTCTTTGATAGGGAGGAACTCTCACATTTCAATAATTAGCCTGAATGTGAATGGACTAAATGCACCACTGAAAAGACATAGAATGGCAAAATGGATAAAATATCATCAGGCAACTATATACTGCCTTCAAGAGACCCATCACACTAGAAAGGACATGCACAAACTCAAAGTAAGAGGATGGGAAGCAAATTTTCAGGTGAATGGAACACAAAAGAAAGGAAGAGTCGTGATCCTAATTTCAGACAAAATACCATTTAAGCTATCAAAAATTAAAAAAGATACAGAGGGCCACTACATAATGATAAAAGGTTCACTCCATCAACAAGAAATATGTATCCATCAACAAGAAATATGTATGCACCAACTTTTATAAAGCAACTCCTAGGAAAACTAAAGAAAGATATTCACTCTAACACCATCATAACTGGGGACTTTAATACCCCACTCACAACCCTCGACAGATCATCAGGACAAA
>NW_007253824.1:1053367-1055305 GCF_000164805.1 Carlito syrichta | reverse complement strand
CATTAACACCAACAAGGTCCCCCCAAAACCCACAAAGACATGGTCACTAAACAGCATGATACTAAACAATGCCTGGATCAATGATGAAATCAAAACAGAGATCAAAAGATATCTGGAAACAAATGAAAATGAAAAAACATCTTACCAAAATCTCTGGAAAGCCTTAAAAGCAGTAGTAAGAGGAGAATTTACATCCCTACAAACACACATGAAGAAAATAGAAGGAGCACAAATTAATAGCCTAACAAGCCACCTAAGGAAGCTGGAAAAGCAAGACCACAAAAACCCTAATTTCAGCAGAAGAATCCAGATCACCAAAATAAAAGCCCAAATCCAGAACATAGAAGACAAAAAGATAATACCAAAAAATCAATGAAACAAAAAGCTGGTTCTTTGAAAGGATAAACAAGATCGATGGTCCCCTAGCTAGACTGACCAAGAAAAAGAAAGAAAAAACCCAAATAAGCACAATCAGAAACACAAAAGATGAAGTCACATCTGACCCTGAAGAAATACAAAAGATCATCAGAGACTACTATGTACACTTGTATGAAAACAAACTTGAAAACCTCAAGGAAATGGAGAACTTTCTGTCATCACACAACCTACCTATGTTGAAACAAGAAGAAATTGAGACCCTAAATAGACCAATAACAATCAAGGAAATTGACTATGTAATAAAAAAACTACCTATAAAAAAAAGCCCTGGGCCAGATGGCTTTCCAGCAGAATTCTACAAGACATTTAAGGAGGAACCGATTCCAATCCTACTGAAGCTATTTCAGGTGATTGAGAAAGATGGAACCCTGCCCAAATCATTTTATGAAGCTAACTTCACATTGATACCCAAGCCAGGTAAAGATCCAACAAAGAAAGAGCACTACAGGCCAATATCCTTGATGAACATAGATGCTAAAATTCTCAACAAGATCCTAGCAAACCGGATTCAACAACACATCTCAGAAATCATCCATTATGACCAAGTAGGTTTCATCCCTGGGACGTAAGGCTGGTTCAACATTCGTAAAACAAAAAATGTAATTAAATACATCAACAGATGTCAAAACAAAAAACACATGATTATATCATTAGATGCAGAAAAAACTTTTGATAAAATCCAGCACCCTTCTTGATAAAAACCCTTGAACATCTAGGCATACGGGGAACATACCTCAAAGTAGTAAAAGCCATCTATGAGAAACCCACAGTGAGCATACTCCTAAACAGACAAAAATTGGAAACATTTTCCCTGAAAACTGGAAGAAGACAAGGATGCCCACTCTCACCCCTCTTGTTCAATATAGTATTGGAAGTCCTGGCTAGAGCAATCAGAGAAGAGAAGGCAATCAGGGGTATCCAAATAGGAAAAGAGGAAGTCAATTTATCTCTCTTTCAGATGACATGATCATATACCTTGAAAACCCAAGAGAATCTGTCAAAAACCTCCTTACACTGATAAAAGACTTTGGCAAAGTCTCAGGACATAAAATAAATGTGCAAAAGACAATCACATTTCTTTACACCAATAATAAGCAGAAACCCAAATAAAAAGCACAATTCCATTCACAATAGCCACAAAAAAAATGAAATACTTGGGCATCTTCCTAACCAGAGACCTGAAAGACCTTTACAATGAAAACTACAAAATTATTCTCAAAGAAATCAAAGATGACACAAACAAGTGGAAAAATATCCCATGCTCATGGATTGGAAGAATCAACATTGTGAAGATGTTCATCTTACCTAAGGCAATCTACAGATTCAATGCAGAAAAGAAAAAACAAACAACCCCATTATAAAATGGGCAAAAGATATGAACAGACACTTCACAAAGGAAGACATCCGAGCAGCCAACAGACACATGAAGAAATGTTCAACCTCACTAATCATCAGAGAGATGCAATCAAAACCACACTGAGATACCACCTAACTCCAGTC
>NW_007253824.1:1024711-1053019 GCF_000164805.1 Carlito syrichta | reverse complement strand
CTCAAATCACTCTATAAAAAAAATACCTGCACACGAATGTTTATTGCAGCATTGTTCACAGTAGCAAGAACCTGGAACCAACCATGCTGTCCATCAAAAAAGGACTGAATTTAAAAAATGTGGTTCATATACACGATGGAATACTATGCAGCCATAAAAAAGAACAAAATCATGAATTTCGCAGCAACCGGGATGGAGCTAGAGTCTATAATACTGAGTGACCTCTCACAGAAACAAAGATCTGAGTATCACATATTCTCATTCATATAGTGGACCTTGATCATCCAATGCACTAACATAAGAAAATGACTGACAGTGGTGGGAAACCATGGGGGTGGGATGGCACTAATGGTAGTAAACATCTGTCTGGGGACGGGGAGACACCTGTTATCAACAAGGGGGCCTAAATGAAGCATATTTGTAAACCTAACCCTTAACTGTACCCCACAATATCAAAATAAAAATATTGATTAAAAAAAAAACCTTTTTTTGTTTTTTTATCTGCTGTTATAGATCAAATTTTACAGATTTACTGATCTGTTCACTTCTCCTTGTCCTGATTATAATCTTTGGTATCTTACTTGCAAAATATAATAGTAAGATGGGGTGTAAACAGAGTACAATCCCAGGATTGATACAGATGATGGAGATACAGTGGCGCACTTCATCTTTCCCTTGAATGTAACTAGTTTTTCCATTTCACTCTGTGAAAGCATCAAGTTGCTAAAATCTAGAACTGGGAAAACTGTTATATAACAATTGGTTGTTTTTAAGATTGGAAAATAAAAAGAATCTTCATGTTCATTGAAATGATCTAGCAGAGAGGAAAAAATAATGCACATGAAAGAGTAGGGGGCACTGCCAAACTGTGTGTGTGATTAGGTGAGGAAGATGGGTTTCAGAGCCATGGCAGAGGAATTGAGCTATGAAAGTTTAGTTTATCTAGATTGGAAAGATGTTAATTCAGGCACAAATGTAGATAATAAAAAGGTGCTAGGCGTCTACATAAGTTCCTTCTGGCTGCTGCTTTATTTTATTTTATTTTTTTTAAGTAGAATTTATTGAGAAGACAGAAAAGCTTCCATAGTGAAGGGGACCTGAAAGAGGTTGCTCTGGCTACTTCTTTATGGGGGGATGCAATTATTAGTAATTACCTTGACTGTGAAACCTTGAGATGGGGTCAAGGGCTTGAGCATTGAGAAAGTGAAGATCTAATACAGAGAAGCTCAGGATGTTGGAACCCGTGAGGATTGCTACAGGGACAGTGCTAATGTGACCACATGTCAGAAGGTAAAAGGCTTAAGAAGCTTAGGACAATTGATAAGAGTTAGTATATGACTGTAAGAAGTAGAATTACGCAGGGCATAATTTGACAATACATAATTTAAAGATGGTGTTTTGAGGAAGATGAAGTGTGAATTATCTGAAAGTGGCCACTGTGAGAAAGGAGGACACCTCATCTCCAGACTAAAGTTATAACACGTATGGGAGAGAAAAATGTTCCATTTGAGAGAGTTGCTGGGATCAAGAGCTCTCTTCACATTTTTGGTTTCCTGGTAGAGTCAAAAGGTGAAGGGAATACTCAGAGATGAGATGAATCTTCTGGAGGGTTTGCTGCTGATGGACCAGAGTTCCACGAACAATGAAGAGAATTTGGGGGAGTTGGTGGAAGAATGGGAAATGAGGGAGTTCCCAAAGGGAATGAATTGAATAGCATGGGGTCCAGGGTCAGGACGGAATGATGGTCCTGGGCTTTCGTTGGTGAATAAAATTAGTTGAGTTAATAGCCATGATGACACTAATCCTGGTGGCCAAAAGGCAGAAAATGGGGTGATGAGTGAATTTTTGGGGGGAGAGAAAGGTGATGGATGGGCTTTAAAGAAATAACTAGAGTTTTTGGACCCTTGTTCCTCCCCATGAGGCACTGGAGGTCAAGATTTGAACTGTCTTTCCAGCAAATGTGAAACTTTGAGGATTCACAAAGGAAATATATGAAATATAAAATTAAACTTAACAATCAATAACAATATTTAATAATTGACATTCAGCTTCCTCTAATGTTTTCAAGACTCTTTTATCTGAAATTTTATTTTTAGTTGGAATCAGATGGTTTCCCTGACACTGCATTATTTGTAATGATTTAAATTATATGTCTAAGCCCCGAATAACTTTAAACTATAGTTTTAACATTAATAACAACATCTTTGGATAATTGAACTGCCTGAGTTTAATTCTGAAAGACATTAGTGTCCTTGGAGACCTGACTCTTCACACTAAGTAAACAAGTTTAACAAAATAGAGAATAACAGAAGACTCAGATTAAGCACAACCCATTTCTTAGACCTAATATAGAATTTTTTTTAAAGGATATCTTATATTTTCTTGTTTTCCTTTGTTCTATTTTTTCTTTTCCCCCACCCTCACCCCAAGTTACCCTCCTAGAAAATTCAGAGGAAGAAATTCTCAGCTCCTGAAGTTATCTATGGAAGGTCTTAGTTCCTGGCCTCATGCACCATTAATTTTTGTGAAAGACAAAATGGTTCACACAAGAAATTATCCTGCAGACAAATTGTTACTTTAATAATGCAGAAACACATCTTTTCACAGCCACTAATGAAAATGACTTTGATGTCATGAGCCACAATAGTTGTATATAAAGAAGATACCCTTAACAGTAGAGTATAAGATTTAGTTGGATTGTAGGAAAGAATCAATACTCCATACTTCAGCCTCTGACTAAAAAGGAAGAAGGATATTTTCTGGCTGACTAGTTGTCTGGGACCACTTTTTGATTTGCTATCAGTAAAGCAGTATAAGTAGCTTTCTGTGAATAGAAAAGAATAACTTATTTTGGAGCTGACTTCTATATATCTAGCCAGCTAAAACTTTTTAAAAATAAAATACCTTGAGTGAGAAAAGGGAACCAATCAATCAACTGCTCTTTTTCTTTTTCCAAAGGGAGAGTAAAAGTGAAGATTATTTTTAAACATGTTGTGTTTTTTTGTTTCCATACATTCCACTCACAACTGAACTATGTAATTGTGTATCCTAGGATATAAGTATAACATATTGATTAAGAACTCATCTTTTAGATTCAGACATCTTGGCACAGAATTGTGAGTTCACCCCAACCCATTAAAACACTAACCCTCATCAGTTTACTTAATCCTCTTTCACTCAATTTTCTTATCTGTAATAGTTGAAAAGTTATTTTGTTGGGTTATTTTGTAGGGTTGTTTTAAGTATTTGGTACATAGTAAATGATAAAAAGAATGCCAGCTCTTATTATTTTCTCAAAGGCTATATGCCTCCGTGAATAAAAGAAGCATCATTGTACATACAGAAAGCTTACATTAATAAAATTCAAACTTCCAGATATCATATAATAGAAGTTTCAAACTTAACTCACACTACAAGACAGATGTCTGGAAAAGAAATGAAGCTACTCTTATCTCTGACTAGTCTGTTCTTTCCTCTGAGTTGACTCTTAGTGATTACAGGAAAAAAATAAATAAGTATTCAAGTTAGTTTAAAGTTAGTCTTATAAGATTATTTAAAGGTAAACTTTAGGAAAACATTAATTTCTATAGAAAATAATTAGTCCCCCAGCCTCTTCCTTCCTATTTCTAGAATGTAATTGAATGTCAGTGGCGTTGTGTCGAGAAGACCCAGCTAAATTTGTTTTTGTTCTTGTCTGCTTCTTGCAGGCATTTTTCTCCAGAGTCATGCGTCTTGCTAACTGTTAGCTGCTGTAACTCAAAACCTGATCCTGTTTTGGTCTGGGAAGTGCCCACTTGGACATTGGCCGCATCCTTTATCTTCCACACATCCAGCACTCTGACCTTCAATCTCTGCCTCTACTGTAGAGTATCCTTGCCAACTAGTCCCAACACTCTAAGCTTAAGAACATATCAGAGAAGTTAATTGGCATGTCTCCTTTCTCCTGGTTACACAGAGATAAAAGTAACTTCATTTTATTCCCCAGACATCTGTCTTGCAGTGTGAGTTAAGTTGAAAACTTCTATTATATGATATCTGAAAGTTTGGATTTTATTAATTTAAGCTTTCTGTATGTACAATGTTGCTTCTTTTGTTCATGGAGGCATATAGCCTTTGAGAAAATAATAATAGCTGGCATTCTTTTTATCATTTACTATGTGCCATAGACTTAAATACTTACCTTTTTCTAAGGCATCTCCCCATGTGGGTAGAGTCATTGTACCCCAATTTCTTAATGTGAACCACTTAATTAATATTTACTCCCCTTCCTCCAAGCTTCTGGCTATGTAGGGTCAAAGGGTATTAATAGTCACCTGTCTGATATCCTGTCTTCTCAAAACCCAAAGGGTATGGAGAGAGGCTCATTTTTCTTAACTTTCTCTTCTGTTGTGTCTTCTCCCTCCCCCAAAAAACTGTTCTGGATGTCATGGGTCACACTTTCTTAGAGAGAGTTTGTGTGATTTTGCTTTTGTTTTGAGGATTCAGTCTTCAGCTAGTGAATTTCTGTGAGGATTATTTTTTTATAATTCAAAGAAAGTAAATCTGTAGATACCACAAATGTGTAGTTAATTTTTTAAAGACCATTTGAACGCAACTAAATCAGAAGACTTTATTTAACGATCAATGAATACACCTCTAAAAATGATTTTTTTAGGGATATATGGCTATGTGATTAGTGATGCATAACTTTCAGAAGTTCAAAGTTGTAAGAAGCATTTCTAAAACAAAATGTTTTCAATTTAAATCTATCAATTTGTTATAAACATTTTATTTATAATTATTCAAAATAAAGTAAATCAGAAATGAGCATACCAAAAATAGAATAGATGCTAAATGCAGGGTGATTTTTGAAATAAGTAAATTAAAATTTAAAAGAAAAATATGAATTGATTTTTTAAAACTCTATCTATTTCAATTAATGATGCATTTCAATAACTCATTAATTTTGTGTTTAACAGTTTGTTAAAACTGGAAATATATCATGCTGTGTTATGAATTTTTTACAAATAAAAATTCTAATAATATATATATGTATACCCAAAATAAAATTAAAAACAAATCTGACATTGCTAGTTTTAATGCTGTTTTTAATGAAATGTCTTTGGGAAGTAACTTAACCATTTAGCACCTCAGTTTTCTCACTGCTAGAATGTAGATAACAACATTATAGTCTATATATGAAACTGAGTTAATATATTTACTACACTTATACACATTCAGTACTGGGACACAGCATATGCTTAGAAAATAGTAAAACACAATTACTGTAATTATGCCATCATTATTAACATAGTAGCTATCATATATTAGTTTTCTACTGCTGCCATAACAAATTGCCATAAACTTAGTGAGCTGAAACGGCATGAGTTTACTATGTACAGTTCTGTAGGTCAAAAGTCTGATACTAGTTTCAACAGATTAAAACCAAGGCGTTCCATTCTAGAGGATCCAGAGAGAATCTATTCCCTTGTTTATTTAGGTTGTGGCCAGAATTTAGTTCCTAATGATTATAAGACCAAGATTCTCCATTTTCTTGCTGAGTTTCTGCTGAGTCTTGACTTTAGCTTCTAGTAGCTGTGACACTTTTTGGTTTGTGGCTCCTTTCTTCCCTCTTGAAAGCCAGCAATAGCAACTGAGTCTCACACTTTGAATATTTCCCCTCTTTCACTTTTTTTTTTCTTCTGTTGTATCTCTGTCACCCAAACTTCTGTTTTCCTCTTCCACTTTTAGGGACTCGTGATTAGGTTGGACCAAACTGGATAATCCAGAATAATCTTCCGTTTCAGGTTTAACCTTAATTATGGCTACAAAGGTTCTTTCTGCCGTGTAAGGTAATGTATTCACAAGTTTCAGGAATTAGGGGGTAAAATATCTGGGAGGCCAATATTCTGCCTTCCACATGAAGGATCTAGGTTTTTTCATCAGTGCATTGATGTGGCAGAAAGTGGGAGTTTATATCAAATACGCCATGATGTGGATATCGTTGTCATTAAAAGCTTGTATTGTTTTCATAAAGTTCTGAGTAATAAAACACCATGCCACAAATTGTTGCAGACAGTCCTTCTCTGTAGTAAGCCTAAGACTTCGTCATATATAACATGTAATTATATAAATAAACCCTTTTAACAATACTGCAAAATTGAAAACAACTCATAAAAACCTTAATATGGTCAATTATATCATGAAAACACAATTTATCATATACAATGCATTTGTTCTATTTATGAGGATTAGTTAATGGATGAGAAGAGCTTATTATAAGATATTAAATTTGAAAGAATCAAGATGCCTAATTAATTATCCAGTAATGCACTGATTTTGTTAAATATCACAATTATATACAAAGAAAAAGACAGAAAGGACTTTCATCTACAATTGAACTGAAAGGATTTCCTTTCATGCATATATTCTATAATGAGCTTTAAAAACTTAGTACAGAGATTTGTTTCCCTTTATATGCTTTTAAAAATAATGCCGCTTCTTGGCTTGAGTTCTTTTCCACAGGAATCATCACGTGAGTTTGCATTTCTTTGTGTATCTGCTATGGTGAAGTGAAAGAAAGATGGTTTAAAGGCATAAAATTTTGACTAGATTTATGTATAAATATTACTGGTTCCCAATAGCTAAGACTTTTTGTCAGCCATAAAAATGCCTAGCTAGGGGCCACAATAGAAGATTTTGCCATTAAAACTATCAATTAACAATGCATTACAGGTTATATTGTCACTCATGTATATTTTTTCCTTTCATTAACATCACTATTGTACTTGCCTCAAAGAAAATAATTTTGAATCTTAAGAAGACGTGGATATAGCTTCAAAATCATATGCTTTAAGTGTTAGATGAAGAACTCAAATAATGCTTATTCTAGGGGCATGGAATTGATTTCTTAGTGGTGATAAATAAAGAAAAATTCACAAACCACATAAAACTCTGAAAGAAAAAAACAAGAATGTGCTGTAGAGAGACTAAGGTAAGAAAAAGGAAATATTAAAAAAGGCTTACAACTTCTGGTCTATTAGATTTAAAGGGATGGTATTAAGGCTGTGTAGAAAAATCTGTGTTAAAAACTTTGAATTGCAGTTGACCATGTGATGTTCAAAAGGTGATGGTCTCTGTGAAGCTGTAAATAGAATATTGAAGAACAAAGCTGTGCTCAAACAGAAGAAACAGATGAAAACACCAAAATAAGCAGAAGAAACTCTGTGATTATATGCATCCATTGTCAAAGGGTATAAAGAAATGGCAGAGAAAATATCCTGAGGCTCAGACAATCAAAATCAGCAAAATAAGGATCAGCAAAAACATATCTGCTTGATGTCAGGATGACCAGATAATAAATAAAATGGAGACAGGACAGATTCCAATTAACTAATTTGATATGTACTAATCTATTTCTGGACTTAATACAGTACTTTCTTTTGCCACCTTATCACCAAGAAAATACTCTTAAAATGCAATTTTTATGGCATAGATAAGGAGAGAAAATAAATCAGAAAATCTCCCTTTCAAGTTTGTGGTTTTTTATCCTATATAAAGTGATAAAGAACACAAAATAGTCTGTTAAATCATTGAGTTACACGCAGTATAGTCATTAACTTTAATAGTTGTAAAATTGAGTTCTGTTTTTTAAAAATATTATCTTTTGATTTTTTAATTTGTATTGATATTTTTTGCTAATATATGTTTTATCCTGCTCACTGGTGATCTAATATTCTGTTACTGTAATGAGCTAAAAATCAGTTTGTTTACAAAATTTTTGTTTACAAAATGATTAAGCTTAATCTTAAACTGGTGTTTAAATCAGTAAGAACTTACACTATTTTCTCTATAATCTGTCACAGAAATAAGTGTGCTTCATCAAGGGGCTGGCTTGATACGGGTTCCCACTGGTCTACATTTTCTTCATTACTTTTCTTCACTTCATAATACATGTTGCTCAATTATGGTCCTAAAGAGCTCTGGGGCACTTTTATTTTTTCAAATACCTTATTAGGAATATCTCAAGTATTAACAAATTTTTAAAATTATAATGAATGCTTATCTACTCACCATGGAGATTCCACAAATAACATCCTACTGTACTTGTACATTTTTTCATCCATCTGCCACTACCATTCCATCAATCATCTAAATTTTTCAGTGAATTACACAAATAGTAGTAGAAATTAATTCACTTTCCCATAAACACTCTAATATATTATTAACTAGAAAACAATATTTGTTATATTTTTTCATTGGCATAAAATTGACATAAAATGAAATACACAAATCTTGAGTGTACATTCAGTGTGTTTTGACAAACATGAGCAATTGCATCACACTTTTGGAGTTGAAATGAAAAGAGAAAACAGAATTAAGAGAAATAAAAACAGAAAAGTCAAGAATTATGGGACAATTTCCAAACCTGTGGGACAATTTCCCATCTGCATAATGAGAACACCAGAAGGAGACAAAAGAAAGAATGAAGTAGAAGAAAAACTTGAAACATTGGTTGAGAAATTTCTAAACCTAATGACACACTACAAATGATAGATCCAGGAAACACAGAGAACATTAAGCAGTGGGGAAAAAATTACTTTAGCATATCATATTCAAACAGCAGTAACCAATAACACTGAAAAATATTGAAATAACTCAAAGAAAAATATTGAAATAATTCAAAGGAAGTAGAGGTACAAGTCTAAAATATCAAGTAGATCTTCTATCAGAAACCGTATATGAGAAAATGTATCATGAAATATTTAAAGTATTAAAAAAGAGGCTGGGCTCAGTGGCTCAACCTGTAATTCCAGCATTTTGGGAAACCGAGGTGAGAGGATTGTCTGAGCCTGCCAGTTTGAGACCCGCCTGGGCAACTTGGCGAGACCTCATCACCACAATAAATAAAAAGTTAGCCCGTCATGGTAGTGTGTGCCTGTAGTTCGGGCTTCTTGGAAGGCAGAGGCGGAAGGATCACAGGAGCCAATCAGGGTGAGGCTGCAGTGGCCGGGAGCGTGCTGCTGCACTCCAGTCTGGGCAACAGAGTGAGACTCCAACTTGAAACAACAATAACAAACAAACAAAGGAGCCCACTAACCTACAGTCTATATCCAGTAATGTAAATTATATATAAAAAATGAAGGAGAAATAAAGACTTCTTCAGATGAACAAAAGTTGAAGGATTTCATCTCCAGTAGACCTGGCCTGTATGAAATGTAAGAAAAAATTCTTCAAGGAAAAGGAAAATGATACAGTTAAATATTGGCTAAGATAGACTTAATATTCCCCTCAGTATTACTAAACTTTAGAGATGGTTTTTCTTTCAGAGGATAGATCCTTGGCCTCCAGTTTCTTAGAGCATTTACTTTAGAAAATTTGTAATTGTAGGGGTTTTTTGGTTTTTTGTTTTTGTTTTTGCCCTTTTTGAGGTGTAAATTTTCTGCAACCCAATTTTTGTTTTTTTCCAGGACCCAGGAGCAGCAACTACTTTGAAATATAATCATCAGGAAATAGCGTCCTGGTCTCCCTGTTTCTGTGGGAAAATAGGAACCAGAAAAGGATCAAACATGGATGGCCTAATCACATTGACCATCTTTCCTCCTAAACGCATTTCAATATTTAAACATTTTTTCCACCTTTTGCTTCAGCTAAGTTGAGTTCAATCTCTTTCCACTGTCATAATAGTCTCAAATAGAGTCTTTCTTGCTGTTTTTGATTAGTGACCAGTGCAATTTATCTTTTACAAAAATCAGATCTACATGAGGGAAGAGTATTATAGAAGGAATAAATGAAGGTAAAATAAAATCAAATTTTATTCTTAATTCTTCTTAAAATAAATATTCTATTGAAGAAATAAAAGTCAAAATATATTGGGTGGTTACAACATATGAATAAGTGAAATGAAGGACAGCAATAAGAAGCAAACGGGAGGAATTGGGAACACTGTGTTCCAAGGTACTTGTATTACACATGAAGCAGTACAGTGCTATTTGAAGATGGAGCTATATTAGTTAAAGCACGTATTGGAAATTCTAGGGCAACTACTAGAAATATTTAAAGAACAAGGATAATTAATACGCTAAGAGAAGACATGAAATGAAATTATAGAAAATGCTCAATTAAAACCAAAAAAGGAAGAAAAAAATGAGGAGTAAAAGGGAAACAAAGATCAAATGGAATTAATAGAAAACATTTAAAACATAATGTGTATGAATCCATCTATATCCATAATTGTTTTAAATAAAAATATTCTAAGTGAACCAATGGAAAGATAGAGGTTGCCAGAGTGGATTAAATAAATTTCTCATTATATGTTTCTTGTAAGAAACCCATGTTAAATATAAAGACTCAGATAAGTTAAAATTAAAGGGAGAAACATACAATTTGTAAACACTAATCAATGAAAAGCTCATGAACTTGCAATTAACTTTTACCCATTAGTTTTTAAACTGTGTGTAGTTTAATTTCCAAGTAGTTGGGGTCTTGTAATTTATTTTATTTATTGATGGCTAATTAAACTATATTGTGGTCAGAGTACCCTGTATTGTTTTAATTTATTTCAATTATTTTATGACAAAATAGTATCAAATTATTGAAATAAATTAAAATAATACAGGGTACTTTGACCACAATTTTTTAAAAATGTGTACTCTGAATTTTCAAGGTAGGATTCTGTATAATGTTTAAGTAGATCAAGGTTACTCAGTTCAGAACATCTTTGTCTTCAGTTTTTTTTCCTAGCAGTTCTAACAATTGCTAAGACTGTTTTATATTTCCAAAATTGAAGAAAAAATTATTTCCCCTTTTAATTCTGTCAACTTCACTTTCAAATGTTGTTATTAGTCACATACACATTTAAGTTTATTATGTCTTCCTACAAATTTGACATTTTTATCACTGTAAAATGTCACTTTTATTACAGATAGTACTTATCTTGAACTCTATTTTATTTGATATTAATATAGCTATTTCAGGCCTTTTATAATAAATGTTTATAGGTATATTTTTTAATGCCCATTCACTTTACACTGTTTTGTAGCTATATAGTTTGAGCCTATCTATTGTATACAACACATTGTTAGGCCCATCTTTTTGTTGTTGTTGTTGAGTTGGAGTCTCACTCGGTCACCCAGACTGGAGTGAAGTGGCCGCCCATCTTTTAATTGGGTGTTTAGTTTATTATCGATAAAGAATTTAGGTACTGTCTATTCCCAGTTTTCTTTGAGTGACAGTGGGGTGGGATTAGCTTGGTGTTGTGGGTTTTCTGAAGACTGATATATTATTTTATTAGGGCTGTCATTGCAAACTATCATAGGCTAGGTAATTCAAACGACAGAAATGTATTTCCTCACTCTTTTGGAGACTTGAAGTTTGAGACTAAGGTGTTGGTAGCGTTGGTTTCTGCTGAGAGTCTCTCTTTGTCTTGTTGATGGTCTTCTTCTTTCGGTGTCCTCACATAGTCTTCCCTCTGTGTGAACATATGTTCTAATTTTCTTCCTTCAGAAAAGCACTAGTTTTATTCGCCTAGGGCCTATTCTAATAACTTCATCTTAACTTAATTGCTTCTTTAAAGATCCTTTCTCCAAATATAGTTGCAGTATGAGGTACTGGGAGTTCATGTTACAACTCACGAAATTTGGGGTCACAAATCAGCCTGTCAGACTTGGCTAATTTGAATAATTTCATAGGCCTTATGGCATGAAGTCTTTCCTTAATTGTTGTACCTGGTTCTAGAGGAATTAGAGTAGTGTCCTAGTATGAAATACTCATAAAAAAGAAGCGGTTGGAGTGTGGACAACAGTTGCTCGAAACAGAAACTGTTCGGCCTCTAGCCGGGACCTCAAAGGTATGTCAAGCCAGTATTAAGAAAAAAATAAATAAACAAACTATAGTGAACTCTTGACCAAGTCCCCTCACAGTCAAAAAATCGTGCATACCCTTCACTAAAAAGACTACTCATACCCCTACCGTTGATCGGAAGTTTTACTATAAACAGTGAATTCACACATATTTTGTATGTTATTTGTATTATACACCATAAGATAAAGAAAAATATGTTATTACAAATATCACAAGGAAGAGAAAACATTTTCTATGCATTAAGTGAAAGTGGTTCATCATAAAGTTCTTCATTTTCAACATTTGAGTAGGTTGAGGAGGAGGAGGAAGAGGAGGGGCTGGTCTTGCTGACATTGGAAGGGTAGAATCAGTAGAGCTGTGGGATGTAGAAGAGGAGACAGGGGAGGCAGACACACTTGGTGCAACTTATATTTTTTTAAAAACCCACATATAAGTGGATCCACATAGTTCAAACCTATGTTGTTCAAGGGACAACTGTATATTACAATATTGAATGACCTTAAGTAGTATATAGAAGTCTTAGAACTATACACTATCATTTACTCCTTTATAATTTATGTCATGTTATTCATATGTATTGCATCTAAATATATTATTTTTAGACTTTTCATATAAAAATAATTTAGATTCACATAGAAGCTGCAAAAATAACAAGAAAGCTCTCATGTTTTTTCCACCCAGCTTCTCCAGATGTTAGCATCTTACATAACCTCAGTGCAATGATTAAAGTCAAGGAATTGACGTTGCTAAAGTGCTTTTAACTCAACTACAGATCTTATTCAAAATTCACCATTTTTACATGCACTCATTTGCATGTATATAAGTCTATAAAATTTTATAACATGCGTAGATTTTCTCAAACATCACAATCAGGATGGACAAATATGATATCACCCTAAATAAATTCCTTTGTGTTACCCTGTTGTAATCACATCATTCCTCTAACTTTAAATCCTGGCAACACCACTTGTCATCTTGATAATGGTATATGAATGAACCTATGTTTTGTGCAACCTTTTGAGATTGACTCTTGTCACTCAGCACAATGCCTTTTATATTCCAAATTGTGTGTGCATTAGTAAAGTGTTCCAAATTGTTGTATGCCTCAATAGATTGCTCTTTTTTTATTGCTGAATGACATGTTATTATACAGATGAACCACAGTTTGTTTGTTCATTCACCCATTAAAGGACATCAGGCTTTTTTCAGTTTGAGGCTATTACAAATAAAGATGATATTGTGTTTTTCTCTGAATGTAAATTTTTCTTTCTCTACATCTAATATATTGGGATGGGCCTATTGTGGCATATGGTAGCTGTGTGTTACTTCCTAAGAAATTGTCAAAATCTTTTTCCAGATGACTACATATTTGCATCTTTGCCAGTAAAGTGTGAGAGATTCCAGTGCTTCACAAGGTCACCTGTAATTGCTAGAGCAATTTTATTTGCTTATTTATTTGTAGCCATCCTAGTAGGTATGTAGCAAAATCTAATTTTTCTTTAATTTGCTTTCCCCTAATACTTACTGATGTTGAATATATTTTTTATATACTAATTGGCACCTAAATGTTTTCTTTGTTGAAGTGTATCCAATTTTCTAATTGGAATGTCTGTTTTTCTAATGCTGAGTTTAGAAAATCTTTTTTAATATTCTGAATACAAGTGTTTGCTGGCTATGTTACTGTTAAATCTTTTGCCCATTATGTGGCTTTCTTTGTTTGTTTTGCTTTAGTTTTAGTTTTGTTTGTTTGCTTGTTTGTTTATTTTTCAGCCAGGATCTAACTCTGTTTTCGAGGCTAGAATGCAGTGGCACAATCACAGCTCGCCTCAGTCTGGAAGTTAGACTTCTTGGGTTTAGACAATCCTTCCACCTCAGTCTCCCAATTAGCTGGACTATAGGCATGTGCCACCATGCCCAGTTTTTCTTGCTTCTGTTTTTTTGTTTTTGTTTTGGTTTTGGTTTTGTTTTGTTTTGTTTTCATAGAGATGAGGTCCTGCTATGTTGCCCAGGCTGATCTTGAACTCTTGGACTCAAGCAATTCTCCTGGTATGGCTTTCTTAATAGTGTCTTTTTCAGAGTAAATATTTTTAATTTTGAGAAAGTCCATTTAATATTATTTCTTTCATGAGCCTACAAACTGTTCAGTTAACCATAGATCACATACGTTTTTTGGATTTTTTTCTAAATATTTTATGCTTTTATATTTCTAATTGGTACTGATTATTCATTTTGATTTGATTTTTGTAAAACATATGAGGCTTTTTTTTTTTTTTTTTGAGTTGGAGTCTCACTCTGTCGCCCAGACTGGAGTGCAGTGGCCGCTCCCAGCCAACACAGCCTCGACCTGCTGGGCTCCAGCGATCCTTCCGCCTCAGCCTTCCAAGTAGCCGGAATTACAGGCATGCGCTACCATGCCTGGCTGATTTTTTGGTGTATTGTAGAGATGAGGTCTTGCTGCCCAGGCGGGTCTCAAACCTGCGGGCTCAGGCAATCCACTCACCTCAGCCTCCCAAAGGCCCGAGATTACAGGCTGAGCCACTGAGCCCAGCTGAGGCTTTTTTGTCAATACTCATTGTTTTGTAAATGAACATATAATTGCACCAACACAACTTTTTTTTTTTTTTGAGAAAGGTGGATTTATTGAGAGGACAAAAAAGCTCCCACAGTGGGAGAGGACATAAAGGGGCTGCCCACAACATTTTAAAACGTTTTTTTTTCTTTAAATACGTGGAATACAATACAGGTTAAGTATACAAGTGTTCGTTATGCAGGTACCTTTGTTGATGAGATGTGCCCTCCCTCCCCTAGCAGTTTTCCACTACTGCCAATCTCACCCCCGCCCTCCCAGGGCAATTTCCTACTACTGCCAATCCCTTTCTCATAGTATTACGATAGTTCAAGATCCATTCACGAGTGAGAACATGTGATATCCAGTTCATTGTTTCTGTGATAACTCACTCAGTATTATAGACTCAAGTCCATCCAAGTTGCTGCGAAGTTCATAACTTTGTCCTTTTTTATGGCTGTGTAATATTCCATCATGTATATGTACCACTTTTTTTTTTAATCCAGTCCTCTTTTGATGGGCAACCAGGTTGGTTCCCTGTTTTTGCTATTGTGAATAATGCTGCAATAAACATGCTATTGTGAATAATGCTGCAAGCATTCTTCTAAGACCTGGAAAAAACAATACAAGAATTCATATGGAAACATAAATGACCATGAATAGCCATTTAAGCATTATTATAAAGCTAAAATAATTGAAACAGTCTGGTATTGGACAAGAACAGGCATATAGACCAATGAAAAAGGAGAGATTCCAGAAGCAAAACCTCAATTTCTCAACCAACTCATCTTCAACAAAGCCTCCACCACAAACCACTGGGGAGAGGAGAACCTATTCAGTAAATGGTGCTGGGAAAACTGGCTGACCACATGCAGAAGATCAAAACAAGACCTCTACCTATTATCATACACAAAAATCAACTCTAAATGCATCAAAGACCCAAATATAAAACCTTAAACTAGAAGAACTTTTAGAAAATGCGAGAGATACCCTTACGGAAATTGGAACTGGCAACCAATTTCTGATCAAAACCCCAAGTGCCCATGCCATAAGAGATAAGATAGTTAAGTGGGGCCTCATCAAACTGACAGGCTTCTGCAAAGCCAAAGAAACCATCAAGAAAGTGGGGAGACAGCCCACAGACTAGGAAAAAAATATCATCAAAGAAATGCAAATTAAAACCACACTGAAATACCACCTAATTTCAGTCAGGATGGCCATCATCAATAACTTAAAAAACAACAGATGCTGGAGAGGATGAGGGGAAAGGGAACACTTCTACACTGTTGGTGGGAGTATAAACTAGTACAACTTCTGTGGAAAACAATGTGGCAATTTCTAAAAAATCTAAAAATCAACCTCCCATATGACCCTGCAATCCCCCTACTGGGTATATATCCAGAGGAACTCAAATGTCTCTATGAAAAAAATACCTGCAACAAAGCTTTTGAAAACACTTCTTTCTTTGTACCCATCTCAAAATTCAGTTGACTTCACATTTGTGGGTCTATTTCTCAATTCTCATTTGTTCCATTCACCCATGTGTCTATATGCAAAACAACCCTCTATCACAGTGGCAATATACCAAGTTGTAAGGTCTAGTTGTGTTGTCTTTCATTTTTTCTTACTGAAAATTCTGTTAATTATTCTAGTTCTTTTTTAAAAATTAAATGTATCTACAAAAGTTCTTGCTAGAATATTGAAAGAAAATAAGTTAAACCTAGCAGTTCATGTATTTAGGCCTGTCTTGATTTCTTTTATCAGTATTTTGTAGTTTTCAGCACATACTGATAGATCATGAACATGTTTTGTTAGATTTATGTAAAATTATTATAAATCATATTAAGTTTTTAATTGTAGTCTCAAAATATTCTATGGTAATATATAAAAATATTGATTCTGTGTTTAATTTTCTATTCTACTACCTTGCAAAATACACTTATTATTTCTGGGAGATTCATTAGATACCTTGGAATTCCTACACTAACAATCTTATGCCATATGTATATATAGGGGCAGAGTTATCATCTCTCTTCAATCTGTATTCATTTTATTTCCTTATCTTGCCTCATTTCATTGGTTGGTACTGCTCAATGGGAGTGATGAGAGTGGACATCCTTGCCTTTTTCCCAGTACAAGGAGGATGACATTGACCTTTCTACCACTATGTATGATGTTAACTGTAGTATGATGTATGCGGATGTTAACTGTAGTATGCTTCTGAAGATGTGCTATATCAAGTTGATAAGTTCCTTTCTAATACTAGTTTGTTCAAAGTTTTAATCAAAAGTAGGTGTTAGATTTTGTGAAATGCTTTAGCTATGTAAATTGATATAATCATGTGACTTTTCTTCTTTTGACTGTTAATATGGTTAACAGTTGATTGATCTCTGGATATTGAACTAACTTTCCATTCTTGGAATAAACTTCACTTGGGGTATTGCCATCTTCAAATCTCTTTCAGACAGATTAATAATACTTTTCATTTAATAATCTTAAAGGAAAAGAATAATCATTTCTTGAATTAACTCAGGTTTTTGTCTGATTTTCAAAATGTGAATGAAAATGCTAATCTTGCCTCAAATCTCATTTGAATTCTTATTCCTTTATCAATGCTTCACTGGCAATTGTTTCTTGAATTTTATCTCCTAAAGTTCTATTAGCAGCAAATTTTATTTCTTAAATAAAATTTAAGAAATATCTAATGCTAACTTAAAGCCATTCTATAACTAATTATTTCATATGACATGTGTGACATATGTTATTAAATCAGTGTATGCTCTCATGTTTTTATTAGGCTAGTTATGATAGGTCATTATAAAATAAAATAAATGTTTGATGTTCTAAACTGAATGCTGCCATCAGAACCAATATGCATAAATAATATAACTAGGCATATACACAGTATTCTATATTTAAAATGATCTATACATAAGATTTTATTAAGGCATAGTCTTTTAAATAAGTGCATATTAATTCAATTACTTGAATAAAGTAAGTTGGAATAAAGTAATTTTTCTGCAATTTAAAGCAGCATAAATATAGTAACGCCTTTTTTTTTTTTTTTTTGAGTTGAAGTCTCACTCTGTCGGCCAGACTGGAGTGCAGTGGCCGCTCCTGGCACCGCAGCCTCGACCTGCTGGGCTCCAGCGATCCTTCCGCCTCAGCCTACCGAGTAGCCAGAATTACAGGCGCGCGCTACCAAGCCCAGCTGATTTTTTTATTTATTGTAGAGATGAGATCTCGCTGCCCAGGTGGGTCTCGAACTGCGGGCTCAGGCAATCCACTCACCTCAGCCTCCCAAAGGCGTAGGATTACAGGCTGAGCCACCGAGCCCGGTTAGTAACGCTATTAATTAACTGCAATAACATGCAGTACAAGAACAATACATTTAAGCTATCAATTGCACATGATGAATTTTATTTTGCAGGTATGGTAGGAGAAAGATAATCCATGTTTATGGATTTAATTTAAAACTGAAACTTGTTCATTGCTGAGTTTAACTTTTTTATTGGAAATTTATATTTTTATATTTTGTGACTTAAAATTAATATATTAAAGTCGACTTTAAAATATAATATTATTATTATAAATCATAATACAGTTTCTTCCCTCTCTATTTATTAGTAAGATCAATGTTCTAAATAATCAATATCTTTCTTTTTGCATATATAAATTCAGGGCTCAGTAAATCTTTGTTGAATATTTGGTGTTAGAAAAAAATCATTTGAAACAGTAGTCAAATTTAGTTAAGGTGATGGAAACTAAAGCTTTCCATCAATTATAATTTGTAATATTTAGAAAAACTCCATGACAAAATTCAATAATTCTCAATCAAAAGAGGGAGGTAAAACAAAAAGAAAAATGCCCTAAGGAAATCACTAGAACCAATCAGAAAAATTTTAGCACATTGCTTATGATTCTACACTCTTTAGTAGCAATAAGTATCCTAACAAATATAACACAAGTGTAAATAAAGCATGCCTAGCCATAAGCCCCCAGTAATGAGCCACTGATTATGCTGATTCTCATACTGGAAAAACAGTTGGACAATGAGAAAGCCCTGATGAAAACTAATAATCAGTTACTGAAAACTTAACTTTTGCTGTATCAAAGTTGTCTCACCTGTTAAAAGAGAACTAATGTAAATAGCTGTGAGGCCCTTTCCAAGATTAATGTTTTATTGTACCACTTCTTTATTTTCTGATTTATCTCATATAACTCAAAAGTTAAAAAGGAATGTTAAAAATTTTACCTTAAATTTTTCATAAAGGGATTAACTGTAATATTATACTATAGGTTTACTTATTGTTATTCAAATAACACAGTCTTACCTAGAATGATGAGTCTGTGGTATGGGATGACTTGCAGCCAAGTAGCAAAAATAACCCTATTGCTGATTGCAATGGCTAACCTGGCTGGCCGATGATGCCCACATATTTGACCACACACCAGTCCACATGTCACAGCGAAAGCATTGGTTAGACAAAATTGGTACTTAAATCAGTGGACAGGGGAGGAAGTGGGTGTGAGGGGGCACACTTCATCAATAAGGGTACCTTATCCCAAACCAGGTGACGTGATGACCGAAGTGAGGCCCAAACTTTACATGTACAATGACCTAACCCTGAATTGTACCCCACATCTTTAAAATTAAAAATTAAAATAAAAAACAAAATAAAACAAGTAATTCTATCTATCTACATATCAGTGAAATTTTAGTAAAGCAGATGACTCTCATAAGGTGGATACACCTTATCCAATCAAATGAAGACCTTAAGAGAAACCAACTGATTTCCCCTGAGAAAGAAGAAATTGTGTTTCCAAACTCCCTTTATATGTGAGCTGCAGCTTCAAGCTTCTCTAGCCTACTACATATCATTTGGCCTCTCGTCAGCTGCCACAGTCGAGTGAGTCATTTTTTAAAGTAAATTTACAGATAGATATATGAGAAAGAGTGAGATAAAAAGATAAAGAGATAGAGATAGACACAATGATATATATTTGGAGAGAATAGTGATGGACCCTGGTTTGCTGTGGCATGCATTTGCAAAGATTCTTACCCATGGTGATATGGGATGGGGCAATGGAAGAAAAGGAAACACTGGTCTTGGCAATATCTCCAGAGTGGCAATGCTAATCATAAGACTGTCACATGGGTGTATTACAATTAAGTGCCTTTTACAGTGCTAACGGAAGAAAATAACAGTGGTGGTCAAACAACTATTTACTCAGGGAATGACAGGAAAGTCAGAAGTCCTCTCTCTTAGTTTCCTAAACATTCATTTCAAGGTACTACAAGCTGTATGGTTTTTTTTAATAGTCATTTATTATCTCACTGTTCTAGAGGCCGTAAGTATGCAATCAAAGTGTCAGCAAAGTTATATGCTCTCCAAGAAATTCCAGGGAAAGATTCTGCCTTGCCTCTTCCTAACTTCTGCGGGCTTCTCTTCTTACAAGGACACACGTCACTGAATTAGGATCCCCCTCATTCAAGTATGACCTCATCTTGACTAATTATACAGTCAAAGAGTCTTTTTCTAGATTAGAGCACATAATGAGGTGGCAGGAGGATATGGATTTTGGAAAGTTCACATTCAACCCCATACAATCTCTATGGATAGTTTTTAAGAGAACTTCATTTCTTGTATCTAAAATGGTGACTATGCTGAAAATCAATTCTAGGACTGCATTGTGGAAAAAGTGAAATACAGAAGAAGCTAAATTCATAGCCCTGGCAAGTCCTCTTATGATAGACAGAATTCTGAGATGGCTCTCAAAATTCCCACCACTGGTGTACACACAACTCCTCTCAAGTATTCAGTGACACAGTAATCTACATACTGCTGTAAAGGAATTTTACAGTTGTATTTAATGTTCCAACCAGGTGACATTAATATAAGGATTCTCACTAAATCAGGTTATTCCTTTATAAGATTGGGATATTCCTGATAAGATTGAAATATTGAATATTGAGAGATTCTCCATCACTGGCTTTGAAGATAAATGGTGTCACACAAAGAGAAATAGGAGAAGCCTCTTTAAATTGTGACTGGCCACCAGCTGTCAGCTAGCAAAGACACAACACTTTAGTCCTGCTATGACAAGGAACTGAATTCTTTCATAACCACAAGAACTTGCAAGAGGATGCTGGTCTCCAAATGAGAATACAGATAAGCCAACACCTTGATTTTAGACTCATGATAGCTTGAGCAGAGGATCAATCTAAGCCATGCCCAGGTTTCTCATCTACAGAGTTAATTGGGTAAGTTTGTGGTATTTTGTAAAATGTCAATGATTTTGTTTGAAGTTGACAACTATGTAGTGTCTTGTCTGCAGTAATTAAAAAAAAGTACATGCTTCTACTCTACAGTTCAGGTTTTGACAGAGAAGTAGTGTTCCTAGTAGACCTGGAGTGGGGACATGCTATTGGGTGTATTTCAACTACAGATATGTTTGAAGTCCCAGAGCCCTTGAATTCTGAAATCAACCTCTACACTCTCCTGGTGGGTAGAAACCTCTACTTCCCTGAAGACAAAACAAAGGTCTATTCCCTAGTGCAGGGGTCGCCAACCTCCAGGCCACGAATGGGCACTAGTCCATGGCCCATACGGGACAGGGCCACACAGCAGGCGGTGAGCTGTGGGCTAGCGAGCAAAGATTCATGTGTATTTACAGCCGGTCTCCCTCACTGGTATTACCACCTGAACTCTGCCTCCTGTCAGATCAGCACTGAAAAGCTGCTTCCACTTTCAACATCCTATCTTTGTGAGTCAGGATTTTCTGCAGTGACAGCAACTGAAGCAAGATTGTGGATTAGACTTGACATAAGCAACACACTTCGAAATGGGACCATCTAGTTGCAGGAAAACAAACTCAGGGTTCCTACTAATTCTACATTACGGTGAGGTGTACACCAAGAAAGTTGGGAACCACTGCTCAAGTGGATGCCTGGTAAGATGATACTTTTATTCAAATCTTTCCCAAACTTGCTTCATTGCTACTGAACAAAAACTAGGACTATGTTAAAGCATGACCTGGTTGAGGAAGTCCTGTCCCCACTTCAAGATGAAAGAGATTTTTCACCAAAGAAGCTGTGAGAAAGTGCTTAATAGATGCAAGCAGGAACTCAAGGAACATGATTGGGGATGGGTCTTGAGAGTGCTAAACTCGGGTTAGCGGTAAATATAAGCAACAACATTATAACTCGAGATATAGCATCTTGATAGAGAAACTTTGTGCTGGTCTTTGTTGGTTGTTGTAAAGGCCCTTGAAAATGGGAAAATGATGGTCTTCTTAAGTAAATTAAATAGAGACGTCAGAATTGCCTGGGTATAATATTGAAGGAGAAGTCAAAAAGTTAAGATACAACTAGGCTAGGATGAACTTATTGCATAAGTCAACACACATATACACAACCTATTGACTCTATGCATTAAAGAGCTTTCCTTAGTAAGTAATGAGATATCCTAAACAAGGAAGTGTATTCCATTGAGAAATACACTAATATCTATCCTATGTACGCTAAAGTTCACTAAAGGATGTAATCTTTGGGCACAAGCTTTCCTATGAATGGGGATGAGAAAATTAAGGAACAGCGTAGGATAGCAGGTAGTACCAGAGACAAGTTGGATATCATTACACTAACAGCTAAATAGAACCAGGGTTCTAACCTGCAGGGACCTATTGTGTCAGCTAGCAGACCATGATATTCCTGAGAGTGGGCAGACAACAAAGATGTTGTTTGGCCCTTATTGTCCAAAATGATCAAGAATGGTGAGCAGAAGTCATACCAGTGGCACCCACTAAAAACTGCAATCCCTTTCATTATCCATAATCTGCCATTTCAATAAGGCATTAAAACATCTTTAAAAGCTTAGGTAAAAGAAAAAAATAAAAAACTTATTTAAGGAACTGGCTTAGTAGAAGATTTTGCAGCATGGCAGTGCAGTCTTCTAAGTAATGGTATAGACTTTTCCAATGGCAAGTATATAATTCTGTGTCCTAAGAACTAGACAAGTATGGGATTCACGGTGTGGAGGGAGTAGACTCTCTCACCATTAATTCTAGTGAACCACTGGGAGAATTTGCACTTCCAGTCCCTACAACTCTGGGCTCTTGGAAATGTCTGTCCTCAGGTAAGAGATTCTTTCATAAGGCAACTCAATCGTGGTTTTTCTCAAACCAATACTATAATTACTGCCTGATATTTTATAATCCCTTGTACAGGTATACCAGGCAAAAAGATAATTTGCTATATTGATAACAATGATTATCACATGGTTATAAGAGTGTTGCTAATAATTAGGCCAAAGAGAGTATGCCTGTAACTCAAGGGCTTCTTGGATATTCTATTTCTGGTAATGATTGCAAATGGGCAATTTTAATAACTGGAGCCTAACAAGGACAATGTTAGCAGGATTCAGATTCTTCAAGGATAAAGACTGAAGTTACAGCACTGGACAATGCCATGGGCCAGCACAAGTGCTGGCTAGGGATTAGGGGAAACCAGGATGGGGCATCAAGGAAGAAAATTATGAATAACAATGGTTGCCATGGGAACAACTGTAATGTGGAGAATAATGTCTTGTTCGAGTACACTTATTGGAGTCTTTTCATTTCTACTTACTTACAAAGTGCAACCAGCTATTATTTGAAGAAGTTTATCAGGAAACAACATACTGAATGTGGATGTGAGGATCTGAGCATTGCAAGAGATGCTTGGTGACAGACAGTGGCCTTACCAATCATGAACAAGAATAAAAACCATAAGATATTGTACTATAATGCATAGCGTGAAAAAGAGAACCCAATATTAATAAACAACAAACAGTACTGAAAAAAAACAAGTGTAATAAAGAAACAAGAGAAAACTTTTAAAATACTCTTTTTTAAAATTATTTCTATTTTAAAGATGTGGGGTACAATTCAGGGTTAGGTATACAAACGTTGATTATACAAGTACACTTGTTGATGAGGTGTGCCCCTCCTTCCCCTGGCAGTTTCCCTCAGACAGTCAATCCCACCCCCACTCTCCTGGCAGTTTCTCGCTACTGCCAATCCATTTCTTATAGAATTATGATAATTGTTCAAGGTCTGCTTATGAGTGAGAACATATGGTACTCTGTTCTTTGTTTCTGTGATAGATCACTGGGTATGATCGACTCCAAATCCATCCAAGTTGCTGAGAAGTACATATGTTTGTCCTTCTTTATGGCTGCATAATATTCTACTGTGTATATGTACCACATTTTTTTTATCCAGTCCAGCTTCAGTAGGCAACCTGACTATTCTATGTTTTTGCTATTGTGAATAGAACTGCAATAAATGTGCATGTGCAGGTATCTTTTTTGTAGAATGATTTCAGTTCCTCCAGGTATATTCCCAATAGGGGAATTGCTGGATCATATGGAAGGTCAATTTCTAGTTCTTTCAGAAATCGCCACACTGTCTTCCAAAGAGGTTGCACTAGTTTGCATTCCCACCCGCAGTGTAGAAGCATTCCTTTTTCTCCACATCTCACCAGCATCTGTTGTTGTTTGTTTTGTTAATGACAGCCATTATTACTGGGGTTAGGTGGTATCTCAATGTGGTTTTGATTTGCATTTCTCTGATGAGTGAGGCTGAACACTTACTTTTTCATGTGCCTGCTGGCTGCCTGTATATCTTCTTTTGAGAAGTGTCTATTCATGTCTTTTGCCCACTTTTTTTGCTTTTTTCCTTTTAGTACCTTTGAGTTTCTTGTAGATCCTGGATGTTAGGTCTTTGTCAGATATACAGTTGACAAATATTTTTTCCCCATTCTGTGGACTGTCTCACTGCTCTCTCAATGGTTTCTTTTGCTTTGCAGAAGCTTATCAGTTTGATGAGGTCCTAATTTGTATTTACAGAAATATCAGGAGATAATGTAATGTTTTAAAAAATAAGTTTAAAAGGATAAAATCAAATTTGTTTGCCTTCATGAGAACTGTGAAATTAAACAAAAATGTTAAAATTAACAGAATATTTCCTAATTCAAAGAAAAAATATAAAAATGAAAAAGATGTATAAAATGCTAAGAATGTAAAATTAAACCCAGATGAAAAGAAATTATTAGATTATAAAGAAGAAACAGAATATATAGAAGAAGAATGAAAACAAATGATTTATAAGAAAAAACACAAACTTAAAAACTGGATAAAAATATTTGTATTGAAAGGTTCCATTATGTAACAAGGAGGGCAAATTTTTAAAAAAGGACTATCATCTTTTAACATATGTTGAAATTTCAAAGAATAAAAGATAAAGGGAAGATACTCAAAGGCTTCCCAAAGAAGAATTAGGTTATTGACAAAGAAATAAAAAAGGTTGTCATCAAAGAACCCATCAGCAAACTGAGTTCAAACCAAATAGAGGAATATCTTCAAAGTTATTTGAGAAAATGATTTGAATCTAGAATGTTTTACACAAACAAGTTATGAATTATTATAGGTTTACATAACAATTGAGTATATTTTTGCCCTTGCAAAAGCATCCAAATTTATTCCCACATATTCACTTGAAGATAAAACTACTTTTGGTCATTGCCTTGCTAGACTCTGGAATGACCATGTGCTCTTTGATCTATGGCTGTCACTAAGCTTCCTCGCTTTGGTCCCCTCTCCTACCTTGGAGAAGTGAATCCTCTCTCTCTCTCTCTCTCTCTCTCTCTTTCTCTCTCTCTCTGTCTCCCCCTCTCTCTCTCTCTCTCTCTCTAATTTACTTTTAAATAAACTACATTTTCTAATCCAAAACAAAGAAAGAGAAAATAAAACTACTTGAGCATCTACTTTACCAAAACTGAAAAGAAATAAAAATAGGGGAAGTTATGGATTTCAAGAATCAAAGAACTTAAGTAAATACAAAAGGTAGTTCAAGAAATATCTAATGACAGCATCATAACAGGGAGAAAAGACAGTCAGTTTAGTTTAAAACAGATGATCAAAAACTCTTCAAAAGTGTTTTATGAAAACATAGAGAATGAATAATAAGAATGTAGTTGTATAATTCCTTACTTAGAATTATATAAATCAAATTTTGCTGAAAATTAAAAGATTTTTTTAAACACTCATATGGTGGCATAGTCTGAACTGACAGAAAGCAGCATATTATAATCTGTATGTGTGAGTATTCCTATGTTTAATTTAAGAAACTTTAATATTTTGAGGATAGAGTGTGACCTTCAACACTACTGCTTCTGTAATATTATTTATAATACCTGACTGGTGTCTCCTTTCTAAAATCTGAAGAACATCTGAATTCTGAATAGTATTTTCCCCCACAGTGTCAGAAGAGAGATTGAGGAGTTGTAATTATAATAGCTCAAAAACCACATTCAGATTTGCAGATTGTTATACTTGAAACAACTAACTGTTATAAATTTTGGAAGCACAGTAGAGAAGATCACCTCTTTATTAGCAACACAGTGTTACTCGAGAATCACAGATTTGAACCCAGGTTGCTGATCAATTTAAGTATAGAAGAGTCCAGAAACGCAAGAAAAGCTAAAACTAGAAACCTGGGGCAGAATGAAACTCCCAAGGTTCTTTCTGTTGGTCTTTAATTCTCTGACTCAGGTTGAAAGATGAGGTCTCTAAATGCAGAGCACAATCACCTGGACCATTAGGCAGCATTTTAGGTCTTAACACATCTCTAATTTTTACTTTATAGTTAGAATTTACTAAATATTGAATCCCAGCATTCACAGCCACGGGTATTAAGCCTGTTTGCCAAAAGCAATGTTAAAGTCAAAACAACCTTATTTATTTATTTATTTATTGGTAATGCCATAGCACACATTCATTAATTAACCAGAAGGATTGTTATCGACATGTATATGATGACATTAGAATGCCACCTGTCTTCTCTCTGGGCATCACCCTGGTAAAGTGAGATCAAAGGACTGTGGACCGGTGGCTTGATTCCTTTACCACCTGCTATTTCCCTGGTGCTGAGAGCAGTGCCTGGCACACAGCAGTCATTAAATAATCATTTTTTAGTGATGAAGTTAAATAAATCTTACCAATCACTATGGGCAGTGTGAAACATCAGGTTCAAAAGTAGTATGGGGACCATATCTAGATCCCAGTGAAGTAGCATGATGTGGTTGCAGTATCTAAGCTTATGAACATGGAAGAGAATTGTAATAGCCAAATATCTACATATTTGTCTCCACTTTTCTTTTAATTTGATCAGAGTCTACTTGAAAATAACTAAATAATTAAAATGAGTTGATACCCTAATTATCAACACCCATGATGAACAATGCCAGGGGAGGGAGGCTGGAAGGGGCACATAGCATCACAAAGGGTACCTGTACCTAAACCAGAAGAAGTGAGGGCCAGTTGGAAGTTCAGACTTAACTTGCATGCAGCCTATTTGTACCCCACATATGTATAAAAAAATAAAATTTTAAAATTACAAAATATGATGATAATTTTTAAGTCCTTGCATCAAAAGAGTATGAATTCTTAAACTTGTTCAGTCCTCCCTTTCTACTTTCATAAAAGATATTTCATTATTCCTGTTCTTGAGCTTGTTCTTAATTATCTTTGAGAAATTAATGAGACTGATGATTCTTTCCAATGAGATTGGGATGGACTTCATTCAGAGTCTGTATTGTAATCCAAAACTCTTGTCTGCAATTACCTACATTAGTTTGCTAGGTTGCTATATAACAAAATAGTACATACCAGGTGGGGTAAACAACAGGCATTTATTGTCTCACAGTCCTGGAGGCTAGATGTCCAACATCAACATGTCTGTAGTGTTGATTTCTTCTGAGGCCTCTCCCTTGACTTGTAGATGGTCATCTTCCCTTTCTGCCTTCACATGGTCTTTCCAACATGTGTCTGTGTTTTCATCTTTTCTTATAAAGAGACAAGTAATTTTGGATAAGAGTCCATCATAAGAACTTAACTTAACCTTAATTACCTTTCCAAAGTCCCAGTCTCTGAATACAGCCACATCTTGAGGTGGTTAGTACTTTAAAATACAAATTTGGGGAAGAGGGCACAATTCAACCCATAGCATCATCCAAAGCACAGAACTGTTGTTCCATTTTACAGTAGGCTTAGTTTTTCAACACCGTTTTATTCTACTTGACTTTAAGAAAATTAAGTAGCATTTTTCTACTTAAAAGGTGTTATGTTGAATGTATTAAATGAAACATATTATATTTTCCTCTCCAATAAGATGCATTTGTGAGTGCAACTAGCATGCTTTTTTTTTTTGAGTTGGAGTCTCACTCCGTCGCCTAGACTGGAGTGAAGTGGCACGCTCCCAGCCACCGCAGCCTCGACCTGCTGGGCTCCGGCGATCCTTCCGCCTCAGCCTTCCAAGTAGCTGGAACTACAGGCGTGCGCTACCACGCCCGGCTAGTTTTTTTTTATAATTTATTGTAGAGATGAGGTCTCACCAAGTTGCCCAGGAGGGTCTCGAACCCTCGGGCTCAGGCAATCCACTCACCTCAGCCTCCCAAAGCGCGGGATTACAGACTGAGCCACTGAGCCCGGCTGACATGCTTTTTTTAGTAAATCAGTCACTGCCTTCTTTCAGGATAACAATATTGACAATACCAAATAATATACAAAAATTATGGAGTCAGAAGCCATTGGCATATAGGATAGATCAAATACCCATGAATTCACTTTTGGGACTTATAAATCTCTGTAAAAAATAAAAAGTAATTGGGACTGGGAGTGGTGGCTCAGCCTGTAATCTCAGCACTTTGGGAGCCCAAGGTGAGAGGATTGCCTGAGCCCAGGAATATGAGATCAGCCTGGGCAACTTGGTGAGAACTCGTCTGCTCGTCTGTACAATAATTCACATCACACACACACACACACACACACACACACACACACACACACACACACACACAC